>NC_139939.1:59187125-59204625 GCF_963454915.1 Gymnoscopelus microlampas
CGAGACATTCTTCATAATAAGTACTTATTACTTTTTGTACTTTAAGTACATTGTGATGCCAATACTTTCGTACTTTTCCTGAAGTAAATTCCCTTATACCAGACAATTACTTGTAAGGGCGCGGTCCCACCAAAATATGGTTGCCCGCCGCACACTCCGGTTGCATGCGGCATGCGTCCGGTGTGGCATGTACCAGCAGGCTTATAGACGGGTTTCCGAGCGACGTCATCACAGAGCAGAATGCGCAATCTGCGCATGCCTGGGGGTGGAAGGCGCGTTCGAAAATACAGCCCTGAGCGGCAGTGAGCGCACTGGCCAATACAAACTAATAGGCGAGTGTGCTCCGGTGCGTAATTTCCAAACGCACCCATAGGCTTCCCCCCGCAGCTGCGCGGTCATATTCCTCTCAATGTTTACTAACAGGAAACCTGTCTATAGAGCGCATAAATAAACACACACACACACACACACACACACACACACACACACACACACACACACACACACACACACACACACACACACACACACACACACACGCACTCTCTCTCCTACCTGCCAGAGGTCTACGCAGCACCCAGATATCCTCCATAGTGCTGCTCTGTGGAGCCAGGGTAGGAGAACCTTGAGGACTGGGTTCTGAAGGCCTGGAACCTGAGGAACACACACACACACACACACACACACACACACACACACACACACACGCACACGCGCACACGCACACATCATCAAGGTTATTGGAATGAACTCAAACTCGTGTGAAATCAACATTTAAACAAATAAAAAGCTATACTTTAGAAAGAACGTGAAAACTAAGTGAAACATTGTATAGACTAGACTTACAAAAGTAGGTGAAATAAAATACATTTGGTAATTGTGGTCACATGTGTCAACACAATGAGCATGAGGACACATTGGTACATAATGTGTATTAAGGCTCATGGATACCAATATTTAAGTCAGGGGTCTTCAAGGTTTTTTAGGCCAAGGACCCCTTAGCTGAGACAGAGATGAAGCAGGGAACCCCCCTGCATATTGTATAAAAGATGAAGCAGGGACCCCCACTACCTATTGTATAAAAGATGAAGCAGGGACCCCCACTACCTATTGTATAAAAGATGAAGCAGGGACCCCACTACATATTGTGTAAAATGGTGTTGCAGATTAAACTATTTAATATGTTGGATTGATGTTAATGCGTATTTTCAGGCATTTAACCATTAGTCAATACTTTAACTCTGTACTTGGTCTGCTCTTTTTTCCCTCTACACAAAACCTCTTTGCCAAAAATAGCAGATCTACAAGCTCACAACGCTTTGCTGTTGTGAGCTTGTAGATCTGCAATTTTGGGCTAAAGTTCTCAGAATAGTGATGCTAGAATGCAAAAAAAAGGAAACTCACACAAAAATGTGTGTGATTGTAGTAACTCTGAGGACCCCCTAGGGGTCCCGGACCCCCCGTTGAAGATCCCCTGCTTTAATGGATCAAGGCCCACTTGAAAATCTTGAAAGCCCACCCACCATCTGACCACTCAACGGTTAAGTGATCATCTGGGTGGGCCCATAACAAACCCACTCATGTCTAACTGAGACTAAACTGAAAATATTAGTTTTAAACAAAATAAAAATAAGGTTATAGAAAATATACAAAACTATAAAAACCTTGACCCAAGCACATACACATACATGCACAAGCGCTAACATGCACTGTCACACACATTCACACAGATGTATGCACGCATGCACACACAAGCATGCATGCACAGGCATGCACACACAGACACACAGTCACATGTACGTGCACATAAGCACATGCACATAAGCGCGCACACGTGCGCACAGACAAAAAGCACAAATCCTTTACCATCTGTGATGTGAGGGACCTCATTATTACGCTAACATACATGATATGCAAAAAGCACACACACACACACACACACACACACACACACACACACACACACACACACACACACACACACACACACACACACACACACACACACACACACTCTCTTGGATACGCTGGTCAGAAAACCTCACAGCCATCTGTTAAGCGTCAGTGATAATATTATTGTCGTGTGGTATTGCCATATCTTTACATGTCTATCCTAAGCGTTCCTTGCAAAGCCTTTTGAGTTGCATGCTATATTATGAAAGGTGTGATATACAGTAAAAACCCTTTGTAACTCAGAGTGTAGAAATGGACCGGTAATGTATAACGATACGATTCGAATCACCATACTAGGTTCACGATAGGATTTTTCACGATATTTTAAAAACAAATCTCTCTTACACAAATCCAGTAGTTTTCTCTTATCCTCTTTTCAATACAGTATAGCAAATGACAAACTCTTTCTTTTTAATCAATTCTCTTACAAAGATCCTGTATTTTTTCTGCTGTTTGCATCGCGATAATCTTTTTTATTAAATCGATTTAAATCGTCACCAGTTTGAATCGATTTTAATCGATTTATGATAAATCGTTGCATGCCTACCGGTAAGGGTCCGTTTGGTTCTAATGCTGCGTTCAAACTAGCCAATGACAAAAGCTACTAAACGACCGAGCGTGGTCACTGGTCAGCTACACCGTCTCTGAGACGCTGTTGCAGTGTGATTCAGTTTTAGTCATAGTCTTTTGAATAAAATTCCATTTAGTTTTAGTCATATTTTAGTCATTCTGAAATGTTTTAGTTTTTGTCTAGTTTTAGTCGACTAAATCTACAGTTGATTTAGTCAACTAAAATGGCCGTGATGGCGTCGTAATGGCTGATTTTACACTTCAAAACGAAAGTGAATCTTTCATATTTCATAGACTGCATGCTGAAAATAGCCGATCTACAAGCTCACAACGCGTCGCAGCGCGACGCGTTGTGAGCTTGTAGATCTGCTATTTTCAGAGCGCAACACCCGAGTGCAACCAAACATAGAACGACATGTCTTTTAGTTCTACTGGATCTCTTCTCCGAGTCGCCCCTCACTAACATTTTTGTCTAGTTTTTATTTGTTGACGAAATTGTCAATTTATTTAGTCTTAGTTTTAGTCATCATAGCTTAGTTTTTATTTAGTTTTTATTTAGTTTTCGTCAGTGAAAAAGGTACTCGACGAACATTTTTCGTCATAGTTTTAGTCGACGAAATCAACACTGCTCAACACGCAGGTCGCCGTCACTAAGCGTGTGTGGAAGCAACATACTCTCACTCCCAAAACATACTATATAGTGACTTCATGAGACAAATGAGACCAACCGGCAAGCGTTTGACGTGACGGACGGGGGTCCACTTGACGCCGTCCCGGTCACTGCTGCATTCCTGGAATGCGGAAGTGACCGTTCTGAAACCCAAGGCGTAAAAGGGGTGACGGGCGGCTCCACAAAAAAATAAACAGTTAAAATTACGTCTCAAGCAACCATGAGCTACGAGAGGCACCTCCGAGCGAGTCGCCGCGCCGTTCGAGTTACGCCCTGATAGGGCAGTGGCGTGTTCTACCGTGGTACGCTGTATACGCCGTGTGGATGCATACGGTATCATACGTATCTGATACGTTGATACGCAATGATACGCTGCACCCAGGAGTGGCTGGGCTGGGGGGGGGGGGCAGCAATACAAACAGCAAGAATGTGGTCTGACCGTCTGACTAGTCTAACTCTGAGTTGATGGCTTATCATGTGTGTGACTATTGTTCTTGAGGTGATAATTAATGGCTACTGGCGACGGAATTCACACATTAACTCAACGACCTGCCATTCCCTTCGTTGAATGGCAGGTCACTGAAGTGAGAACTTCATTAGTATTCAGACTGCGCGTCATAGCACAGCAAAACATCTTGAATCGTCAATACTGTTTGTGTCTTCAATGCTTCAGTTAATACTATTCTGTAATAGATACAGGACTGCTCGCTGTTAACACTGCTATTATATCTGATAAGCCTAATCAGCATTTATGTACTAGCACTCTTCCATGGTAATACTCCATGTTTTGCATTGAAAATGCATCTAAGGCTAAAAGCAGCTCAGAAGTGGTTGAGTTACAGGGTGATTAACATTAGAAACAGTAGGTAAGATCAGTATAAAGCATATTGTAATTAATCACAGTGTTACTGCGAAACTGGGCCTGAGTGGGCCTGGCCGAGTTTGTTGTGCGCACATTTTTTTATTTACATTAATTAATTATATACGCGCGTGTGCCGTGCGTGTGGGAGGAACTATGAGGAATAGTTATAGTATACCCTCCAAAAAAAATCTAGAACACACCATTGTGATACGGACCTAGTCAAGAGGTGCCCGTCAAATTATGTCATGTGATACCATACTAATTATGTTGATGTGCGAGTACCCATCAAACGTCAAACGTTTGCCGTCTTGGGAGTGAGAATGCGTTGGTGAAGATGGTGAACACGTGAAGATACACTGTAATGTTTTGGGTTAAAAAGAACAGGGACCTGGCTGACGGCAACAATGAGTTTTCCCCTCTTTATACAAGCAGGAAATGTATGGACAGAGAAGTGGAGTGGAAATGGAAAAAAACATATGATTGATTGACTCTTCAATGCGCTTAAAAAAGTTGAAGTCAGCTCAACTTTTTGCTTAATTGTCTGTCACACAGCAACAAGAGTCAGGCGTCAGTTTGTATGTCGCTGGCTTCCATTGAACATGTCTTGTAGCCCGTCGCTTTGTCGCTCTTAGTGTGAACGCAGCGTCAGAGTTACATTAAAACTCAGGATTCGTACAGAGACATGTCGGAGAACCAGGGTTACGTTCATGTAACTAACGTATAATGGAGTCTTAACTCTTAAGATAAAGCCACACTACGGTATATACAGTATATGTACCTTTTAAGTTTCTGGTACTATATGGATAATGGAGTCTTAACTCTTAAACTAAAGCCACACTACGGTATATATGTACCTGTCTGACCAAGCCGCTCCTGGTGAGAGGAGAGAGGAGGAGGGGGCGGGGGGGGCGGGGGGGGTCTGGAAGAGAGGCGAGGAGGCGGTGGGGGCGGAGCGGAGCGGGAGGGAGGGGGGAGCAGGGGGAGGGGGGCGTAACCGAAGGAGGAGAAGCGAGGGATGTTGCCCTGGTGGGCGGGCCGGGGAGGCGGGGCCAGGCGCAGGGGGAGGAGCTGGGAGGGGGGGTAGTAGGACAGCCCGTTCATCATGACGGCGACGGGACAGGAGGGGCGGGGCCTGCGGAGCAGGAGGGTGTGGCCCTGCTGGCAGGGGGCGTGGCCTGTATGCCAGGGGGGGAGGGGCAAAATCAACACCAACAGAACAACTCATCAGTGAAAACAAAACAAAACAAAGATACATCCATAAATGATATAAATATAATATCACCATGTCAAGAACCAAACATAATATATATTTATATTAGGGGTGTAACGATACGTTTTAACAACGATTCGATACGTATCACGATACTTGGTTGTCTATACGATACATGAACGATACAGGTTAATTTAGAACGATACGATACGTTTCGATTCAGTGATTTAGTCGATACGATACATGAACGATACAGGACAGGTTAATTTAGAATGATACGATTCGATTCAATGATTTAAAACCGATATAGAAACTATTTATTTACCCAAAAATTCTGTGTGAAAAATAAATACCTGGATACTGGATATAACCCCCTCTTTCTCTTTTTTTCTTCTTAAAAGTACTTAGTATTGATATAATTGATTATTTGCATTGCAGAACGATTCGATATGATCATTTGCATTGCAAAACGATTCGAAATGATACAAAGTCAAACGATACGATATTTAGCTGTTTGCATATCGATATAGTAGATCGTTGAAAATTCAAAACGATTTTTCGATGCAGTTACTATATCATTACACCTCTAATTTATATGTATATAAATGAAATAAAAATGAATGCATACATATACAGAGACGTACCGTACTGTATGTATGTATTTGTGTGTATATACACACACACACACACACACACAAACTATATCTAGAAAGAATATATTTCTATAAATGAATAAGGAATGCATGTATATATCCACAGTGGAATATATTTCTATGAATGAATAAGTAATGCATGCATATATCCACAGTGGAATATATTTATATAAATGAATAAGGAATGCATGCATATATCCACAGTGGAATATATTTATATAAATGAATAAGTAATGCATGTATATATCCACAGTGGAATATATTTATATGAATGAATAAGTAATGCATGCATATATCCACAGTGGAATATATTTATATGAATGAATAAGTAATGCATGCATATATCCACAGTGGAATATATTTCTATAAATGAATAAGGAATGCATGCATATATCCACAGTGGAATATATTTATATAAATGAAGTATACATTATTACATCACTATCATCAAGAAAGCAAAGTGAAAGGTCACCTGCTCAACCCAAATCACTGTTAATGAACGAATATGTTCAAATATGATTTTTCTGCTGTCAATATTATAATTTTTACTCCAAACATTCCAAGATAGTATATCATACAATATGATTTATGATTATAATAGCCCAAACGTTTTGATTGATTGGAATGCAGCAGATGACCATTATGGACAGTGGCAGTGTGATTTGGGGGGTGCTGCTGCAGTATTGCAGACCACAGTTTCAGCACCACACTCCTGAGCACCATGTTTCTAGGTTGTTGTGTCTGTGTCCTGGTGAATTGTATGACCTAGAAGAGAAGGGTCCTTCTGCAGGCTCACACACACACACACCCTTTCGTGTGTGTGTGTGTGTGTGTGTGTGTGTGTGGGGGGGGGGGGGGGGGGACAGGAGAGCGCTAGTTTTGTTTGCCTGAACGTCTAGCGAATGTCAGGGATCAACACATTCTATTCTCACTCCTAAGATAACAAACGGGTGGCTTGGGACCAAGTTGTAAATTGAGGCTATATAGGAAGAGACAGTTCATATGAATGGCCTGTAGTCTCGCTGTTTCACCCCTGCTGGTGTCAGAAGTAATTAAGCTCCATTCAAGCGGATGGGTTTTTGCCGAACTTTACATTTGATTTTATTACCTTAATAAACATTGTAATAAATACTATATGCTTCCAGTCGCTAGTTTAAAGTCTTCTTTCAATCACCATGATTTGCATTTTTGTAAATTATGGTCCCATTTATTTTAAAATTGATAATAAAGTAGGGTATGCTGTAGGAGGGGCGTGGCTACCTTGTGATGATTTGATTGACAAGCTACACAACCAATAGAATTCATTCCCCACCCCCGCTCTGGTCCCAACCAATAGCATTAATTTCCGAGTGAGTAGGATATAGAAAGATGCCGGATTTGAAGTTGTTGAAAAATCTTGTCCCATGAGGTCACTACAGGACGTTTTGGGAGGGAGAGTATACGTTGCAGAGGGATGGGGGAGCGATTGTTTAGTTCCGTGTGTGAGTTTTTTTTCCTTCACGTATCTCGAGAACTGTCCGACCAATCGCCTTCATATTGGACGTATTGACGACATTGCGGCAGAGTGCAGTGCCAAGTGTGAGGTCGATTGGTATAGCGGTTATCGGCATTTTTAGCGGCATTTTTTCTGACAGAGGTGGGACAAAGTCATTGTTTTGCCGAGTCAAGTCACGAGTCATTGGTCCACACTAGAGTCAAGTCACAAGTTATTGGTCTACACTAGAGTCAAGTCACGAGTCATTGGTCCACACTAGAGTCAAGTCACCAGTCATTGGTCCACACTAGAGTCAAGTCACGAGTCATTGGTCCACACTAGAGTCAAGTCACGAGTCATTGGTCTACACTAGAGTCAAGTCACCAGTCATTGGTCTACAATATAGTCAAGTCACCAGTCATTGGTCTACACTAGAGTCAAGTGACGAGTCATTGGCGTTACAGTCCAGGTCGAGTTGCCAGTCTTTTGTGATTTGATCAAGTCGAGTCTCGAGTCCACACCTCTCCTGAAAAGCCTGAAACTGCAGTCTCCAATACGAGACAGAGAGAGAGAGAGAGAGATAGGGGGAGAGGGAGAGAGAGGGGGAGGGTCAACGGACCAACAGGGAGTTGTGTTTGGTCTATTAAGATGATTGACAGGTCAGGAGAACGAATGAGCTGCCTGAAGAGGCTAATGACTTCTAATGATTAACTAGAGCTGGTGACTACTGTTGAATGTACGCACACACACCACACCACACCCCACACGCACGCACGCACGCGCACACACACACACACACACACACACACACACACACACACACACACACACACACACACACACACACACACACACACACACACACACACACACACACACACACAGTGTGGCGGTCACCTGCTCTCTTGATGACCTCCGCCATGTTGGATGGGAAGTAACCCACGCGGTCATTTCCTGTCCGGTTGTCATGGATACAACCCTTCCATCGGCCGTCAGAATGCTGTTCCAGAACCTGACATTGCACACGCAAACACACACACACACACACACACACACACACACACACACACACACACACACACACACACACACACACACACACACACACACACACAAGTGCGTAAGATACCAACACACTATTGATATTTACTGTAATCATAACTTTGGGATTTTGTATAAACATGTTATGCATTAACCACTTAAACCCCATATGGGTAAATGGAGTCCCTCAGAGCTCAATACTAGTGTCTTTTCGGTTTTCTGTTATTGTGGGGTAAGCTTTCGCTGAAAGTGTGTGTGTGTGTGTGTGTGTGTGTGTGTGTGTGTGTGTGTGTGTGTGTGTGTGTGTGTGTGTGTGTGTGTGTGTGTGTGTGTGTGTGTGTGTGTGTGTGTGTGTGTGTACATACCGTTATAATGTCTCCAGCCTTCACATTCAGGCTGGTCAGGTCGTAGTTGTTGCAGTAATCCTTCAGCGCTCGAACCTGCATCGCTGCAGACGCATCTGTGACACACACAAGTAACTATAGTCACTAAAGCTGTGGAGTAAAGGTACAATATTTGCCTCTGAGATGTAATGGAGTAGAAGTAAAAGTACTGAAAATTGAGAAAAAGTAAAAGCTCCTCAAAATTGTTCTTAAGTACAGTACTTGATTAAACATTCTTAGTTACTTTACACCACTGCAATTAATCAACCCAATATTTAAGCCAGGGGTCTTCAACAGGGGGTCCGGGACCCCTAGGGGGTCCTCAGAGTTACTACAGAGGGTCTGCCAAATCTTTGTGTGATATGATTTTTTTTTTACATGAACCACTTGAACCATAGCATCCCTTTTCTGAGGAGAACTTTAGCCAAAAATAGCAGATCTACAAGCTCACAACGCCTCGCGCTGCGAGGCGTTGTGAGCTTGTAGATCGGCTATTTTTGGCAAAGAGTTATAGGTATAGAGGGAAAAAAGAGCAGAAAAGGTTTATCTGAAACACAATTTTATACAATATAGAGTAGGGGGTCCCTGCTTCATCTCTCTCTCAGCTAGGGGGTCCTTGGCCTGAAAAGGTTGAAGACCCCTGATGTAAGCAATCAGCATAATCTGACCAATCGCAAACACAATGGCATATTCCATAAAGGAAGAACAAACGATATTGTTGTTAACAAACAATTAATTCAAAGACATAATCCAGGCTGAACACAACAACACAGCTGCAACTGTTCAAATGCAGGAAGGACAGCTGGTAAAATATTCGCTGACTGTGTGAATGCAAAACTTAATAAGCTTATAATATCACTGTGAATAAGAACACATTAAAAAGGACATGCATGCACATGCCCAATGTGCAATACAATGGCTGCTGAATCAGCAGAAATACTTTGTAGGTTAGAACAGAAAGATTCACAAACCAAACACAGCAGCTCCTGTTTAGAGGATTTTATTTCATGTACACTTACTCAGTCTTATAATTATCTCATTAATCTGACTATAATTACATGTGTGTATTCCATTTGATTAATGTGTTTCTTAGATGTTATCATATACTGATATGATAATGTTTGTCTTATTCTTTCACCTGAAACCCTGCGGTGGCATAAACCAGAATTGTGAGAAAATACAAAATCAATATAAAAACATAATTCAAAGCAGTAAACCAGGCTTACTTTCATTAATTTTTTTGCTCTTTTTATCCCCCAATTTCTCCCCCCAATTTAGTCAATTAATTCCTCCCCCAAACACGGGTTAATTGTGTTCGTGCAAACGCTCGACAACGCCGGAAGCACCACTGTGGATTTGAACCCACACCCTTTTACCACTGCGCCACCCCAAGCGTTTACTTTCATATCTTAACCCATTAAGACTTGAAGCCGATTCTACAAATGTCTTCTAAATCCCAACAGTATTCTGAATAAACGTATGTTTCTATATCAGTGGTGCTCAAACTTTTTCATGTCAAGGACCCCCAAAATGATATGTATTTGGCCGCAGACCCCCCATCTCAAAATATGTTGTTCCAGGCACCCCCCAGAAGCAAAGATTTGAGTTACAAATGTTCGCTTGAAAAAAATATATATATTCAAAGATTTGCACACACTTTCACGATTTTTTTCAAAAATAGCAGATCTACAAGCTCGTAGCGCGGCACTCGGTGCCGCGCTACGAGCTTGTATATCCGCTATTTTTTAATAGCTAAAGTGTAAAATAATGCTTTTTTGAGCTCAAATCAAAAAGAGACACCGATAAGTTCCAGGTCTTAATAATGGATTAATAGTACAACAAGCACAAAGCTTTAGTTCAATCCTTCTCTGTTGTAGGAGGATGATACGATGCGGGTATAGAAGAAGCACATGGTTTTGATTTGGCTGGCAGCCAAACAGCTCTAGTAGAAGCTGACACAGAAAAGTCATCCTTCTGAACACAGTCTATATCTATCTCTATCTCTCTTGTTAACCCATTCCAACCCGGGAACACATATGCACGTGACTGCTGCTGGTGAAAAGTGTGCCACACGTCGCCAGTTGAGAAACAGTAGAAAATAGCGAATTAAGTTAGATTATTTTTATACATTAGGCCTGCTGTGTCATTTTAGTTTTTTTTTTTTTTAGCTATAACCATTATTTCATACTTTGGGCTATTCAAAAATAGCAGATTTACAAGCTCATACGAGCTTGTCGCTCTGCTAATTCTTTGGAAAATCGTGAAAGTTTGTGCAAATCAAAGCGAACATTTTTACCTCAAATCTTTGCTTCTGGGGGATTCTACAAATGTCTTCTAAATCCTAACAGTCACAAAAAAAAAAATATATATATATATATATATATATATATATATATATATATATATCTCTCTCAAAATATTTTGTTCCAGGGACCCCCCCAGAAGCAAAGATTTGAGTTCATTTTTTTAGATATATATATACAAAGATTTGCACACATTTTCACCATTATCTTTTTTTCCAAATCAGCAGATATACAAGCATATACAGCTATGAGCTTGCTATTTTTGAATAGCCACAAATGGTAAATAAAATGGTAAATGTGGTGCATTTATATAGTGCTTTTATCCAAAGCGCTTTACATAGATTGTGCATTACATTCACCCACTCACACACACATTCATACACCCATTCACACACACATTCATACACACACATTCATACACCCATTCACACACACATTCATACACCCATTCACACACACATTCACACACACACATTCATACACCCATTCACACACACATTCACACACACACATTCATACACCCATTCACACACACATTCATACACCCATTCACACACACATTCACACACACATTCATACACCCATTCACACACACACATTCACACACACACATTCATACACCCATTCACACACACATTCATACACCCATTCACACACCCATTCACACACACACACACACACACACACACACACACACACACACACACACACACACACACACACACACACACACACACACACACACACACACACACACACACTCATACACCCATTCATACACCCATTCACACACACACATTCACGCACACATTCATACACCCATTCACACACACATTCATACACCCATTCACACACACACATTCACACACACATTCACACACACATTCACACACATTCATTCACACATTCATTCATACACCGATGGAGGAGGAAACCAAGCAATGCACCAACCTGCTCATCGGGAGCAACTAGGGGTTCAGTGTCTTGCTCAAGGACACTTCAACACTAACTCTGGGGGGGAGCCGAGCCCCCCAGCCCGGCATCGAACTGGGAACCTTGCGGTTTCCAGTTCACTCTACCCGGCCACTCTACCCCTGAGCCACTGCCGCCAAAGAAATCTATAGTGACACAGATGCGTTCCCAGATTGAATGGGTTAAAAATCCTCAGGGAGAGACAAAGTGTTTTGCTGTGAGCTCCTCAGAACTCTTCACAGAACTCTTCACAGAGACAAACAGAAATCAAAAGGCTTTTTGTTACTGTGAACGAACGATAGAACCAGAACCTTCCTGAACCTGAGACTTTACACCAGCTCTGTGATCCATACTTTGTTTCCCTCAATAACCACATCTACAACACTGTGTGTGTGTGTGTGTGTGTGTGTGTGTGTGTGTGTGTGTGTGTGTGTGTGTGTGTGTGTGTGTGTGTGTGTGTGTGTGTGTGTGTGTGTGTGTGTGTGTGTGTGTGTGTGTGTGTGTGTGTGTGTGTGTGTGTGTGTGTGTGTGTGTGTGTGTGTGTGTGCGCGTGCGCGTGTGTGTGCCTGCGTATACACACCTCTGAGCAGTTGTTTGATCTCTCTGCTGGCTTGTGTTGTAGTGAACTGGTTAACGATGTCCAGCGCTGTCTGACACAGTGTGTTCCTCACCCCCGCACTGATACCACTCTGAAATATAATCATTATTATTAATAATAATAATAATAATAATGCTGTCTGACACAGTGTCACTGCAAGAAAAGAGGCATTAATGGGCATTTTTGGGCATTTACAGTTGCTCAGTAAACCCGCAGTTTGCTGGTGTTTTTGTACGTAATTGGAAATTTACAGTTGAAAATGTTTACTGTGAAATTCGTCTATATACTTTGGAAATCAGTGATTTACCGTTCCTCTGCCAGACAAAGACCTAGGAGACTGGCCATTTCCTTTGACATCCAAATTCACTCTTTGTTTAAAGAGGGGGTCTCTCTCTCCCTCTCCCCATTACCAAAGCAAAAATGGAACAAAACAAAACTATACTTTTCAATGTTTTTGTTAAGGGCTTAAAAAAGGGCTTCATTTGTTAATCTTTTTTTTTTTCTTTCTTTTTTTCTAAGTGAATAAGAATATTTCCCATATCTGTGTTTAACAACACTGTCATCAGTGTATTTTTCAGACATGTCAAACTCTCTGTAGGCCTACTTAGTAAAGTTGAGCCCAGGCTCTGTACTTGGTCTGCTCTTTTCCCCTCTACCTCTTCTTAAGTTCCCCTCAGAATATAGGGATATTAGGGTTCATGTGGTTAATGTAAATACAAGAAAAAGGTCCTATCACGCAAAGATTTGGAGACCCCCCTGTAGTAACTCTGAGAGCCACCCAGGGGTCCCCGACCCCCTGTTGAAGACCCCTGCTCTACAGGGAAAGACTTGATATCTACACTACAGAAAACATTCAGTTGGACATTAAACACACACACGCACACGCACACACACACACACACACACACACACACACACACACACACACACACACACAGCTGACATTAATTAGTGCTGTTGATTGCTATGTGGTCAAATGCGAGCCAACGAGCCATCGTTAACCAGCTAGTGTTACACAGCTGACTGCCAATATGAGCATTTCTGTTGAAAACGCATCACTGACAGGCTGATGAAGGCTATACATAGACTAGATAAAATAAATAGAATATACCAAGTTACTATCAGAACCTAGTAACAATCAGAACCAAAGAAAGACACTTTAATAGATTATAGTTCCTTTAACCAAACCATCTGATCAGTTTAAGGTTAAGAGTAAAGGAATAACATCTGAAAGAGAGTCAATCAAAAGTAAGCCCTGGGCCGTGCTCAGTGCTGTATTTCCGAACGCACCCCTAGTATCTGTCTGCAGTGTTGCCTGGTCTGATTATTATAAGCCACATTGGGCTCATTTTTCTGAAGTTGCTTGTAAATAATGGTAGAACGGTTGTGAGCTTGTAGATCGTCTATTTTCAAATAGCTAACATTTATAAATATGCACATTGTTTAATGGACGACATATATAGCTTTGAAGTGCTCGTGTGGCCTTTTATAGTCGCTTCTTTTAGGCTTGTTTTCATAGACCTGTTTGCTTATTTCTCTCGCAAAGTCTGGCAACACCGCTGTTGAAGCAGCAGCAGTCTCCAGTCTCACTGTGGGATTTTACACAGAGAGCTGCGCGTTTCGCTCAACTCCAATCCATTGCCGTCTGTGCGCTGCCGTGTGCGCTCTTACAGGTGGTTGTTTGGTGTTATAATAATTTATAACTTGTTTGTAAAATTCAAAGTTTAGAAGATAGATTCGAGAAGATCGAGCAGTTGCATGGTGCTGCTACTACTGCTGCTGAGAATGCCACTGATTCTACACTGCCCGCAAAAAGGATTAAAAGAGCAAAGAATTCAAAGCTTGCGGTAAGTGAAATTATGTCTGCAAATAGGGGCTGTGTGTGTCCACCTAAGGCGAGAATGCCTTTATGCTTTTATAGTCCAACTAACTTTGTGAATCTTTCTGTTTGCAGGAGGCGGTGAGACGTCTACACAACTCTGAAAACAATGCCATGAGACTTGATCCAAAAGAAAGGTACGTTTTTTTGTTGTATCACTGTGTAATTTACCCCAGCTAAGTAATAACAATACATAACATTTATATAGCGATTTTCTTAGTTTGTTGTAAAGTCGCTTTACAACAAAACAACAACTTTATTAGGAGATAAATACTTCTAAAAAGGAACCAGTAAGCTAAGGCAGAAACAGAGGTTTGAATTAGGGGGGAGGGGAAGGTGGGTTTTGACGCAGGCTTTGAATAGGGTGGGGTGGAGGTGTGAGCTTCGAATGGAGGGGGTTGGAGTTTTGGAACTGATGGCTTTGTGTGCTGGAATAAACTAACATTCTGTCTTTTTATTTTCAGTATCAATTCTCCACATAATCTTGCAGTGATGACCCATATGTTGGATCAGGTCAGCATTGCTTTCCCCGACGAAGACCGTGACGTTATAACGGGTAAGAAATATATGCTACTTTTACTTAAGTAAAATATGTAAGTACATCTTCCACCACTGGCTCCAGTAAAAGCTTAGACTTTTACAGGGGCCAGTTAAAAATTGCAGTCACATGTAGGTTCTCTTTTAGAGCAGTGTAGATGTGGAATTGTGTTGTTTGTGTAGATAAACAACTAAATAGATCCTAATTGTGTTTTCCTTGTATTTCAGCGGCTTGCAGGACACACTTTGAGTCTCTGAGAAGAAGCCATCGCCTGGACCAGCCAGAGAATGCTGACCAGAAGAAAAAGCTGAATGCCTCAATGAAGACCCGACAGAGAAGATTGAGGGTAAGTTATATGGAACTGTTTGTAAGATGTTTTTTTGTTTTACATTCTGTGTTCCTGTAATAATGGTAATGTAATACATAATTTAATTGCTATTCTATGTTTTACAGTTGATGACCACCAGGACTGCATATCTGGAGTCTGATGGAGAAAGGGCCGTGTGGGCGCAAGCAGTTCCTGAACTAATGTCAGATGAAGAGGACGGCATCGTAGATGGACGGGCGGTGTGGATTGTTTCATCTCCACCCGAGAGAGATGAGGAGCTTTCTGCTTTATGCCAGGTGCTTCAGGAGAGGAAAGACAACCGAAGAGACCCGCGTTCCCTTCATCACCACCGCGTGCGGCGAGACACACCGGCACAGAACAGCTCATTTTTAGCTCTCTTACACAGTAACTGTTAAGTTGTCCAGTTTGGTGGAGGAACTCCAAAGAGAAGCAGAGGACACTGCATGAGAGACAGAACTACATTTTTTTTTATTATTGTCCCCTTTGTGGGAGTTTTTTACAACTTCTGGGGGTCCCTGGAAAAAACATTTGGGGATGGGGAGATGGGGATTTTTTTTTTACTGTTTTAGAAGATATTTTTGAATAGCCAAAGTATACTGTATACTGTTTTTTTTTTAATCAATAAACACAATTTACCTGACTGAGATTGTTGCCTATTTGTTTTCAGAATCTTGTATGTATATATGTGTGTGTGTGTGTGTGTGTGTATGTGTGTGTGTGTGTGTGTGTGTATATATAACTAAATAAATACATACAAATATACATGAATAAATATATATATATACACATAAATATAAATAAATAAATAAATAAATAAATAAATAAATAAATTATATATATATATATATATATATATATATATATATATATATAAAATAAGGGGGGGGGGACCACCCCCCAGATCCCTAGGGGGGGGGGGCACCACCCCCCAGGTCCCTAGGAGGGGGGTCACCTTGTGAGCCCCCCCCCCCCCCCCACACACCATGTGACCCCCAAAATAAGGGAGGGATGCCCACCTACGTCACAGCCAATCATAGGTGGCTTATTGCACATGCTCAGTAGCATTGCTCGAGATAGGGAGGAGGGAGGGGGGATTTCCCCCCTCCCAAATTGTGGAAATCCAGGTTAGGGCTGAAGGTGTGATTTTCTGGCAGCAACCCCAGCAGGGGGTCACGCATACTTAATTTGGTACCATACAGGAGTTTACCGACCTACAAAACTTTGAGTTTTCCGAGTGGAAAACTCTTGTAAATTCTTGTAAATTCTCTGAGTTTACATCTCATATTCATCGGTTTTCATAGCCGGAAACCTTGTTTTTTTTGCAGTGTGTGTTCCTAACTGATTCCACTCTGAAATATAATATTTATTATTAATAATAACGATAATAATAATAATGCTGTCTGACCTCACCCCGGCACTGATACCACTCTGACCATAATCATTATTATTATTATTAATAATCAGGGACGTGCACAGATAGACTCTAGGTGGTGCTAGAGCACCTGCCCTTTGCCCTCTTGACCAGAAGTGCCCTTTTGAAAAAAATACGATTTTTTTTTTTTTTTTTCAGTTTACAGCAGGGGTCTCCAACAGGGGGTCCAGGACCCCTAGGGGGTCCTCAGAGTTACTACAGGGGGTCCGCCAACTCTTTATGTGATATGATTTTTCTTTTTACCATAACCACTCGAAACCTAGCATCCCTTTTCTGAGGAGAACTTTAGACAAAAATAGCAGATCTACAAGCCCACAACGCCTCGCGCTGCGAGGCGTGTAGATCTGCTACTTTTGGCAAAGAGGTATAGGTGTAGAGGGAAAAAAGAGCAGACCAAGTAAACAAAAAAAAGTATAATTTACTTGAGCACCTGCCCCTCAAAGTGTCTGTGCACGCCACTGTTAATATATAATAATAATGCTGTTGTCTGACAGTGTGTTCCTCACACTAGCACTTGATACCACTATGAAATAATAAAATAAACAATATTAAATCTGTCTCACACACTGAAGAAAAGGTTCTCAAACTTTGTCATGTCAAGGAATATGTTTTC
>NC_139939.1:59207125-59209625 GCF_963454915.1 Gymnoscopelus microlampas
GTTTTAGGAATGGCATTTAAAAAAAAAGAAATCCCCGTAAACCTAAAGCCTAAAAATAGCAGATCTACAAGCCCACAACGCATCGCCCTGCGACGCGTTGTGGGCTTGTAAATCTGTGGGCTTGTAAAAAAGAGTTTCTGCATACAGTATATAAACATATTATATATGTATGTGTTTCTAGGGTTTCTACTGGTTCTACTGAGAGAAGACCCGCCCCCTCGCTGCTCTTCCAGCCAATAGCATTCGTTTCCGGTTGCGTTCATGACATTTGAGCGTTGGCTACGGTTCCGTCAAAGTGGCAACGGATTGATACATAATGACAGAAGCTCTCTCTCTCTCTCTCTCTCTCTCTCTCTCTCTCTCTCTCTCTCTCTCTCTCTCGCTCTCTCTCTCTCTTTGTCTCCGCCAGGCCGAAGGCATGGAGGAGAGTATGTTTTCACTTTGTCCGTCCGTGTGTGTGTGTGTCCGTCCGTCTGTGAACACCTAACATTGGTCAATCTTCACGTGACATCACAATATGTAATAGGGGTGTCACGATTCACTTACCTCACGATTCGATTCAAAATCGATTCCTAGGGTGCCGATTCGATTAAAATTGCGATTCTGCGATTAATTGATATTCGATTCTGCGATTTATTGCGATTTTCTACCCCAAATCACTTTGCTTTAATTATACTAGAACATTTTAATATAATATAAACCATGAAAAGTTGAATCATACACTTCAATGCAGCCAGATCATGTCAGGCAGTCTTTCTGACATTGATTTCAGACACATTGCCAGTGAAAAAGGTACTAACTTATTAAAAAAATATATATATATATATATTTTGAATCGATTTTTAAAATCGTGGCATTAAGAATCGCGATTTATTCATGAATCGATTTTTTTTGACAGGCCTAATATGTAATATAAATATGTAAGACAGAATTAATCAGGAACACTACTTTCTTTTACCACCTCGCCTGGCGGAGACCTGTGCTCCGAGGACCACATTTTCTAGTTTATATATATATATTTTTTACTTCATTGGGCCCGCTGTTTTCCTCTTTGTTTCATTCTTCTGTTGCTGCTGTCATGGCTGCCAGCTCCCACCTGACATTGTGTGGGAGTCCAGACTGATGCAGACCATACCGAGTAACCGCTAGCTTGCATAACGTCTTCAGACTAGGACTTAAGTCTAAGATCTGCAAGACGGGTTGTGTACGGGTTGTGTATCCTCCAAAGACAACGACACGATCCCCCACCGCGCAAAAATAAAAGCAAGAATTCCAATCGGGGCATTTCCCCTTGGGCCATTGAACCTTCTTCCAGGAGAAGCTCTCGAAATTTAATTTCCACAGATCAGTACAGATTGAGTACTGATTCAAACCAAACCTCCAACCGCCAAATATGTACAGCTCTCCATTGTAGGCAAAGGCTGCATGACACAAACGTCCTTCTGGACGGAGCTGTGCAGAAGGCTTGTTCAGCCATAAGTTGGTCTCTGTGTCAAACACACTGATGTTGTTGTAGTGTTCCCAACTGGACCCCCAACCCCCAAATACAAACATCTTTGTCCCGATGATGGTGGCAGAGTGACCTTGTGATGGAGGTGGTGGAATACCTCTGGTGTTAATTAAAGACCAGACCATTGTGGTGGTGTCCAACTTGTACATGTGATTAGTGAGTCCAGTCAGCTTGGTGCCTCCTCCATAGATAAACATGACCTTCCCCAAGACATAGGCTGAGTGGTTGGCCCTCCCCTCTGGAACAAACCCAGACATATTGAGTTTTAACCAGCTGTGGGCGTTGACATCAAATGCATAAATAATGTTGTCCCCCCAGTCCCCCTTGATTAGATACCTGCCGCTGGCATCCTGCTCTTTTGTGCAATTCACTACACCCCCCCAGATGTAGACGATATCTTCCATCAGCACAGCGGTGTGGCCACAGCGCACGACGGGAACCTCAACAGGACGTCTTCCTCCTTTTCTAGTTTCCACTGGGGGCAACTTCATCCAGCGTAAAGTCACTGTGTTGAAGACGCTCACATCAATCTGATCCCTGCTGTGGTTCTTCCCATACCCTCCAAAGTAATACACCTTGTCCCCCACAGGCACAGCAGAACAAGCAAGCCATTTCAAGATCGGACGTCTTTTGCTGATCACTGTCCAGTACATCTCTCTCGCTCTCGCTGTCTTCTCTCTCCGTCTGTCCGTCTCTGCCTCTCGGTCAACCTCTTTAAATGTCTGCACTACCTTATCTAGGTTAACCAGAGCGCCGTTCTGACATCACAAACAACACAAACCATTGCCATGCATCTGACAACGGCGATTTGCGCAGGCATTCTCATCTGCATATCGCCGTTGTCAGGTGGAAACCTTGTTATGCACTCGGTCGCTTGGTCTCCGTGGGCGAGGTCATGTTCAGTTTTCTGCTGCAAACTCACTTTTGGTGCAAATGACACTTCGGCCCAATCAAAAATAGAAAAATGTATGGAGCAAATGTTGATGTTTC
>NC_139939.1:59214625-59234442 GCF_963454915.1 Gymnoscopelus microlampas
GTTCCTGGTGGCGTGCGTGCGTGCGTGCGTGCGTGCGTGTGTGCGTGTGTGCGTGCGTGCGTGTGTGCGTGCGTGCGTGCGTGCGTGTGTGCGTGCGTGCGTGCGTGTGCTACCTTTATTGTCTTTGATGTCCACAGCAGACTGAGCTTCTAGCAGCAGAGAGATCAGATCCTTGTTCCCACTGAGAGCAGCATGGTGGAGAGGAGACAGACTGTACATACACACACACACACACACACACACACACACACACACACACACACACACACACTGTATTACTATACCTGTCAGGACATCAACATTTTAGGACGCCATAGAAAAAAGGCTGAACACAGACGACAAAATAGCCAAAGAAAAGCTTAACAAACGCAGAAAAATAGCAGATCTCAAATAGCGATGTCACACACCGGATAATAGCCGATCTACAAGCTCACAATGCGTTGTGAGCTGGAAATAAATATTCTGTGACTACTTGAAAATCTAAGATAAATTGAAGAATCTCTGGCACTGGGACAACACAGCCAGAAATAAGTCTGGCACTGAATGAGTTAAAGCTGCAATCTGACATTTTCTACATTTACATGGTTTTATATTTGTACTGCAGGGGTCTTCAATGTTTTCATTGTGGCGTCTATACATTAGGCAAACCCACAATGCAGTGCTTTTGTACAAAGTTACATCCAGAACTACCAATTCCATGTTTTCACTCTATTTCCCATTCCAAGTGTGTTTATCTTATACTGTATGTCAGGGGTCTTCAACGTTTTCAGGCCAAGGACCCCCTAGTTGAGAGAGAGATGAAGCAGGGACCCCCTCTACATTGTATACAATTGTGTTTCAGATTCAACTTTTTTTTTTTACTTGGTCTGCTCTTTTTTCCCTCTACACGAAACACCTCTTTGCCAAAAAATAGCCGATCTACAAGCTCACAACGCCTCGCAGCGCGAGGCGTTGTGAGCTTGTAGATCTGCTATTTTTGGCCAGGGTTTGGCTAGGGTTTTTTTGGCTAACCCTAGCATCCTAAGAAAAGGGATGCTAGGGTTCAAGTGTTTAAGGTAAAAAGATTTGGCGGACCCCCTGTAGTAACTATGAGGACCCCCTAGGGGTCTCGGACCCCCTGCTGTATGTAACACCAGCGCCGCTAGTCCAAAGCCCCCTCAGGTACATTTTCAAAGTATTTTCAGCCAATGGGATAATATTGTTTTTGGCTTGGTAGATTTTGTTGAGCCGGTCATTTTAAAAGTAGTTCTCAGGTCAAAAAAAGTGTGGGCACCGTTGCTATAGTTGTATGAAAGTGTGTTTACAGTTTACACATTATCATTTCTATTAATTATGTTGTCAGCGTGTTGTGAGCTTGTAGATCGGCTATTTTTGCTGAAAGTTAACTCCAGAATAGCTACGCTGTAGCAGGGTTTCTGTGGTTTAACTAACCCTGACCTTTAACCCCAAGAATTAACTGATCTAAAATAATCTGCTGTAGGAGTCTTCATCATCATCATCATCTTCATCTCCTTACACAACATCTGCTCTGCACCAGTAAACAAACAAACACACACACACACACACACACACACACACACACACACACACACACACACACACACACACACACGTGCACGCAGAGCATTTAAATACACCATTAATCAGTGGTTGACATCAACAAAGTACATTTACTTAGTAGATTTTTTTTCAGTATCTGTAGGTGACTTTACTTGAGTATTTGTATTTTTCAATACATTCACTCCACTACATTTCAAAGACAAATATTGTACTTTTGACTCCACTACATTTCTAGGAGAGGTAAAAGTACAGTATATGAATGAACCACTCATTAAACTCCATGTCAAATACAGTGAACTTTTACTTTGACTTTCACTTAACCCATTGAGACCTGAATTGCCGATTCTACATGTCTCTTAAATCCCAACAGTTTTCTGAAAAACTTGTGTTTCTATATCAGTGGTGCTCAAACATTTTCATGTCAAGGACCCCCAAAATGATATGTATTCGGCCGCGGACCCCCATCAAAATATTTTGTTCCAGGGACCCCCCAGAAGCAAAGATTTGAGTTAAAAACGGTTCGCTTTAAAAATATATATTTTCAAAGATTTGCACACATTTTCACGATTTTTCAAAAATAGCAGATCTACAAGCTCGTAGCGCGGCACTCGGTGCCGCGCTATGAGCTTGTATATCTGCTATTTTTGAATAGCCCAAAGTGTAAAATAATGCTTTTTAGCTCAAATCTAAAAATGACACAGTTCCAGGTCTTAATGGGTTAAGTAGTAATAGTAGATTACTCATATCTGACCAGGAGTAATAGTATTAGTACCTTGAGGTTTTGTCCAGAGCACTGTACACAGCATATAAATACACACATATGTGCATTAATATACATTAATGTACATAAACTATTAGCTGAGTCTAAGTGTCCTGTAATAATCCTACTGCACAACTCTCTATGGAAGGGGGGGGGGGGTATGACCTACTTCCATTAATAAACTCTCTCTCTACCCTGAAGCTATTCACACGCTGGTGTGTGTGTGTGTGTGTGTGTGTGTGTGTGTGTGTGTGTGTGTGTGTGTGTGTGTGTGTGTGTGTGTGTGTGTGTGTGTGTGTGTGTGTGTGTGTGTGTGTGTGTGTGTGTGTGTGTGTGTGTGTGTGTGTGTGTGTGTGTGTGTGTGTGTGTGTGTGTGGTCCGCCCCCTGGGGTGCTGGCAAGTAGAATCGGGTGCGTTTTTTATAATCTGACAGACAGCAACCATAGAAATGTGTTTACATAAAGACACACTTAATTCATGCATCAGAGAGAGAGAGAGAGAGAGTGGGGGCTAGGGGAGAGAGAGAGAGAGTGTCTTAAAATGTTTCATACCAAGTGAGTGTAAAATGTTGAAAAAAGTGCTTCTATTTGCTTCAAAAGCTGTATACAAGCTACTCTTGCCCAGTGGTGGAAAGAAATTGAGTACATTTACTGGCTCATACTGTACTTAAGTACAATTTTGAGGTATTTGTACTTTACTTGAGTATTTCCAATTTCCAATACTTTTACTTCTACTCCACTACATCTCAGGGGCAAATATTGTACTTTTACTCCACTACAATTATTTGAAAACTTTAGTTACTGGTTACTTTTCAGATATACATTATTGTACTGTATTATAAAACATACATTAACCACTTTAGCCCTATTTTATGCCTAGGCTATTTGAAAATAGCCAATCTACATGCTCACAACGCGTCGCATCGCGACGCGTTGTGAGCTTGTAGATCGGCTATTTTCAAACATTTAGTACTTTTACTTTTGGTACTTTAAGTACATTTTGATGCCAATACTTTTGCACTTTTACTCAAGTAAATTTTGAATTCCGGACTTTTACTTGTAACAGAGTATTGCAGTATTGATACTTTTACTTAAGTAAAACCTTTGAGTACTTTTTACACCACTGTTACTTGCCTAATGCCTTCATGTATATCTCTGTTGTCGGGCAGACACCAACTATGTCCAAAATATTAACTTTACACGAAATGAAAAAACAAAACATGTTTTAAAACAACAACACCAACACTGCCTCATCAGAGTGTGTATGGTGACTTCATACATGATCAGGTACTTATAAAGAAAACATCACATGGATGCACCTGGGACGTATCATCAGTGTTGTAGCCTGGGGTCACTCGCCCAGCTGTGACCCAGCCGGGGTTGATCAAGCCCTGACTTACGTCCGAGTATCTACCCACGCCGGTCAGTCCTCTTAGGCAGGGTTTATTATCACGGCCATTCACTGTGCGTACGACGCGACACCCTCACTCTCACAGGTCCGTGATTTCATACCCCCCACTTTTTGAAAGAAAATATATTTAAAAAAATGATAATAAATCGGTAAAATCAGGCAAAAATAAAAATTAAATAACCTAACCCTAACCCTAAAACCGAAATAAAGTAACCAAAACACCGGGAAAAAACTAACAAAAAACTAACAAAATCCGCCCAAAAAACGCACATTTTCGAAAATTCAAAATTTGTTTACATTTGACAGTTACAAATGTTCGCTTGAAAAAAATGATATTCAAAGATTTGCAAAAATGTTCACGATTTTTCAAAAATAGCAGATCTACAAGCTCAAGCTTGTATATCTGCTATTTTTGAAAAGCCAAAGTATAAAATAAGGGGTATAGTCCACCGAAAGTCTATCCCCCCCCCACCTTCTAAGAGCCTGTGACGTCCCTGCTCTTAGGGCAAGACAGGGCCCCTCAATCCGCAAAACGCTTCTCTGGAACTACTCTGCCGGGACCGGGGGAGACGAGAGGCTCTGGCACGTGGAGGGACCAGGCTACTTGCTTTGGGCAATGTGGGAATTTGAACTGGGGGGACCCCCGAAAATAATCATATTTGAATGGGGGGGACCCCCAAAAATAATCATATTTGAACTGGGGACTGAAAGGGAATTTTCCATTTCTCCTTTATGTAAGTGATTCCATAACAGAGATCTCTGTCTGAACTGCTCATGAACTAAAGTTTGATTTATTTACATGAGGTACAGTATGAATGTATGTCTATATGAGAGACAGTATGAATGTATGTCTATATGTATGAATGTATGTCTATATGAGGTACAGTCTGGACATTGTTCATGTGTTTCTTTAAACGCTCTGTGTGACACTTTAAAACGCTGTGCTCTGGTCACATGACGCCGTCACACTTTATTGGTCACATGATGCCAAACACTGCAACTGTTTCAGGTTTAATAAAAAGGCCTGAAGGGAGGAGTTAATTGAAGAAGCTCATGTTCATGTGATCATATAATAACTCGTCATGTGATCATATAATAACTCGTCATGTGATCATATAATAACTCGTCATGTGATCATATAATAACTCATCATGTGATCATATAATAACTGCAGTGAGCTTGTAGATCGTCTATTTTCACAATGTTTATCCTCTTTATTATACGTGATATTTGACAATTTGGCCAATTTGGTATTAAAAAAGGTCTTAGAAGTCCTTCAATTGTAACGTTAGAAGTGTGCAGATATACCCTGTATACGTACACTTATACTGTATGTTAGTTTGTTTACTGTTGAATGAGAAAACTATGTTGCACGTTAAGATAATCATCTGGTGACCCCCCAAATTGTTTGGAGGGAGGGGGGGGGAGAGAGAGAGAGAGAGACACAGAGATATTTCTTACCCGTCAGCGTCTTGGATGTTTACATTCACCCGTTTGGCTGCTCCCAACAGTTCTGTAACACACACACACACACACACACACACACACACACACACACACACACACACACACACACACACACACACACACACACCAGAGAGGGAGAGAGAGAGAGAAATCCAGTCAGTCCAGAGTGCAGGGTTGATCAAACTGGTTAGAAATCAAATCAGCCGTTTGTAGTTTTCTAAATGATGTTAAAGTTGATCAGCGGTTTATGGTTTATGGTTTATGTCTTTATGTGTCCTCTGCACGTCCTCATGTTGTTCTCAGGTCAGATGTTTAAATAGCTCAGAGTTCTAAAAACACCTGAACAATACACGTAGAGATGAGAGCAGCAGCAGGACACAACCAGGTCATTCACTACAGAAACAGGACAACACTTTGCACGAGGAAAAGTATCAATACTGCAACGTAGACCGGAATTCAAAATGTACCTGAGTAAAAGTACAAAAGTATTCGCATCAAAGTGTACTTAAAGTACCAGAAGTAAAAGTACTCGTTTTTTTGGGGGGGGAAATGGCAGATTCATCAGCGTCCATACCCTAGGTGGGGTTGGCCAAAGGGCCTACTCTGTGTGGAGTTTGCATGTTCTCCCCGTGTCTCCTAGGGTAGGTAATACCCTCACAAAAACATGTAGTAATCCTGGTCGATATACCGCCTCCCCCTGGTCAGCCGGGGCGCCTGATGGAGGGGAAAGGAACTGGTTGGAATAACGTGTTCCTTCCACGCGCTACGTCCTACCGGGGAAACTCCCCCCTGTCAGGTGACACGAAGGTCAGTTGGCTCTCATGCATTGAAGGAGGCATGAGCTCGGCCCTGGCCTCCCTAGGCTGGCTGGGGGAGTGTAGCGCCCAGGATCACTTATAAAATTGGCACCGGGTGAAAAAGGGTTACAAAATTGTGGGATACAAAATGTAAAAGAAAATAGAATATCTACAAGATCACAATGTGTCACATCGCGACACATGGAATGGAAACTTTTGTAAGGATTCTGCACGAGGATTGTGATGAATTCACATAATTGCAATCAGGTGATGATGTAATAAGTGTGAGTGACAGGCCTAGATGTGAGGAATGACTCAGAGGTTTGTTAATATGAATGGATCCAGTTCAACACTGATGTTACGTTGGTGACGACCGCTGTCCTCCGCTGTTAACCTCACCCCCGCCTAGGGCATGTTAATCCATCAAGACCCGGAAAGCTGTGTCATTTTAGATGTATTTGGCTATTCAAAAAATTTGCAGATCTATAAAGGCTACAAGCTTGTAGATCTGCTAGGTTTTTTTAAATCGTGAAAATGTGTGCAAATCTTTGAAGATATATATTTTCTTATAGCGAACATTTTTACCTCAAATCTTTGCTTCTGGGGGATTCTACAAATGTCTTCTAAATCCTAACAGTTTTTTGAAAAAATGTATGTTTCTATATCAGTGGTTCTCAAACTCTTTTCATGTCAAGGACCCCCAAAGTGATATGTATTTGGCAGCGGACCCCCATCAAAATAATTTGTTCCAGGGACCCCCTAGAAGCAAAGATTTATAAAGTTATAAATGTTAGCTTAAAAAAAAGAATATATATATTCAAAGATTTGCACACATCAACAGATCAACAAGCTTGTAGCGCTATGAGCTTGTAGATCTGCTATTTTTGAATAGCCAAATAAATCTAAAATGACACAGATGCTTTCCCAGTCCTAATGGCTTAATATAGGATGAAGAGTAAACTATAAATTGAATATGAACAATTCCAAAAGCATAATCCAGGCTGAATGCAACACAGTCACAGTTGCCAAATGCAGAAAGGACAGCCGGTAAAATGCTAAATCGCTGTGTGAATGCAAAACTTAACAAGCTTATAACATCACTTTGAATAAGGAAAGAAAAAGACATGCACATCCCAGTGTGTCCAATACAATGGCTGCTGAATCAGCAGAAAAATACCTTGTAGATTATAGAGCACAAAGTCTGAGGGAGATCTAAACGTCACTGCGTTGAATCCTCTTAATGGGAAGCTATTTCATGTGTTTATCGTCTCATCCTTAAAGTACAAGTATATCTGACTATAAATACATTTGTGTGTTCCGTTGAAATGAACGTCTTGGCTGAGATGTAATTCCTATGACGTGTACAGTATAGGATACGTTTTAGCCTTATTCTTTCAACTGCAACCTCTGCGATGTCAAAAACAAACGTGGGAAATGAATGTGAACAATAATTCAAAGCGCTATGAGTAGGCTCACGTTAATATATTATTAGCACGACAAGTACAAGAGTTTAGTGCTTCAATCAGACTGTGTTGTAGGATGATATGGGTGCAAAGGCACAGCGGGGACTGTGAGGAATAGCGACCCGATCTCACCCCAACACGGTGAAATAATGTTGTGGGGACTGCTCTGCTTCCGGGGTTGCAATGGCCGTGTTATTTCACCGTGGGATGTGCGGATCCCATCCAGGGCTTTTGGGATTTTTGAGTCGCCTATGTAAGGAATTGTCAATTTGTGTTCAAGCCTGCATATGATGTTGTAGGCTATATTAGATGCTGCATTTCTCATGTATGAGCTGTTTGACATGCATTCTCGCACAAGAAACAGCAGAATTGTATAACTAAAAATCAACCCGTTATTGTGTTGCTTCAGTAGCTTTGATCACTGTTATTCATATATAATATAAATGCACTTCAGTATCTCTGCAGTTTAATGAAGTGGGACACTTTGGCCTTCAAACCGTTCTACACAGCATGCATGCAGGCCACGTTATGTCTGCATTTTAGCATATGAGCGTTGAGCACGCAGAACAGAACAAAGTTTAGCACTAAAACACTAAAACATCCCTTTGAAGTCTGTGACACGGCAATGCGATGGAGTTTTAGACTCCATCTCCAGACAGGTTTCCCTATTTTCAACAGTAAACATATACTTCTATGAGCCAGAGGATAGCAGAGTGACGTCAGGATCCAATACTCTATATACCATTGGTTCTCAATGTGGGGTCCGGGGACCCCCAGGGGTGCTTGAGGAAGTTCCAGGGGGTCCCCAGCTAAATGATGGATAGTTAGGAACCAAATGGACCCTTATGGGTCTGTAACTCTGAGAGTGTACAAATGGAACCAAATGGACCCTAACGGGTCCATTTGGTTCCATTTGTACACTCTCAGAGTTAAATTAACATTGATTTTACAATATAAATTGGGGTCCCAGAGATAGAAATGTCATTAAATGGGGGTCCGTAGCCTTAATGCATGTCAAACTATATTACACTATATACTGTAACAGATGCAAAGTTAGTTTTTTCTCTACTCCTGCTCATTGTTGAGTGTCATGATACTCAAACATGCAGTGAATGTCGCGAACAAGCGACCATTCGTGCAGAGCAGAACGAGACGACGCAGGTTGCTTGTTTTTCCATAGACGCCAGGTTCTATGGAAGAAACAAGCAACCTGCGTCATCTCGTTCTGAGCGTACGGTGGCTCGTTCGCGACATCCAGTGCATGTTTGAGTATCATGACACTCAACAATGAGCAGGAGTAGAGAAAAAACTAACTCTGCATCTGTTGCTGTATATTAGGCGAATTTCAGCCTTCCACGGGCTCCCACTATGCCAACGGAGGGGGTCGTTAGACTGGACGAAGGGGACTCTCTGGGAATAACTCAACGACCCTTTCAATGTCGGTGAGTGATTAGCGACACATCAAAGATAACACTTAAAATGTCCGGATGTCTCCTTTAATTAAAATGGTTGAGAATCACTGCTAGAGCCGTAAAACTCTTATCTTATGGGGTCCCTGGCGTATCTTTTCAAATGGGCGTCTGTGGGCTAATAAGTGTCAGTTTGGGGGTCCTTGACATGAAAACATGTGAGAACCACTGCTCTACACAACATGGGGGGAATTGGCAACAACACATTGTGACGATACACTTTGTACACACACACACACACACACACACACACACACACACACACACACACACACACACACACACACACACACACACACACACACACACACACACACACACACACCATCATAATCCATGGGACGTAATCTGAAGTCTGACTTTAATCTGGGGAAAAGCTTCTCTCTCTCTCACACTCCATCCATCCATCCATCCATCCGTCCAGCCATCATCCATCCATCCATCCATCCATCCATCCATCCATCCATCCATCCATCCACTCTGTGTAATTATGCAAAGAGGGGATATCTGACATCCCTTGATTGTGTGTGTGTGTGTGTGTGTGTGTGTGTGTGTGTGTGTGTGTGTGTGTGTGTGTGTGTGTGTGTGTGTGTGTGTGTGTGTGTGTGTGTGTGTGTGTGTGTGTGTGTGTACTGTATAACAGATTAAAAGTAGCCCCGCCCCCCCATCCCACCAGGCCAGCGGTTGAGTTGTATCTGTGTCACTGTCGACCAATCACAGAAGGATCTGTGTCAGCATTAGCCAATCAGAGAACGCACATGGGACCTGACCCCCCCCCCCCCCCCCTCTCTCTCTCTCTCTCTCTCTCTCTCTCTCTCTCTCTCTCTCTCTCTCTCTCTCTCCTCTCTCTCTCTCTCTCTCTCTCTCTCTCTCTCTCACATCCTTCAGATTTGGGCCAACTCCAAACAGTTTGGATCTTTTTTTTTAACGTGTCAAAAAGTCTTATTTGTAAAGGAGTTTCCTGAATGATGTCTGAGATGTAATTACTAAGAACAGAGTACATACAGCTCCACATTTTCTCTCTTGCCTTTAACACAGTTTGAGGTCATGGTTGTGTTGTTGTTTGTTGTTGTTATTAAAGCTTTGTAATGGACTATACAGTCTATATCAGTGGTTCTCAAACTTTTTCATGTCAAGGACCCCCAAATTGACACTTATCAGACCACGGACCCCCAGTTCAAAAGATAAGCCAGGGACCCCCATAAGAGAAGATTTTTTTACGGCTCTCTAGCAGTGATTCTCAACCATTTTAATTTCAAGGACCCCCAGTTTGACATGCATTAGGGCTACGGGCCCCCATTTAATGGCATTTCTATCTCTGGGTCCCCAATTTATATTATAAAATCAATGTTAATTTAATTCTGAGAGTGGACAAATGGAACCAAATGGACCCGTGACCCTAACGGGTCCATTTGGTTCCATTTGTACACTCTCAGAGTTACAGACCCATAAGGGTCCATTTGGTTCCTGTCCATCATTTAGCTGGGGACCCCCTGGAACCCCCTCAAGTACCCCTGGGGGTCCCCGGACCCCACTTTGAGAACCAATGGTCTATATGTTGCTTCTGGTATTCTGGAAAGCGTTTTTTAAACGTGCTATATAAATAAACTTGACTTGACATCAACCTTGCTATTAATACATGAATACAGAGGTGGAAGCGAGGACTGTTGTTTTTTCTGTGGAATTGGATCTTTGGGGGGGGATGGGGGGGGGGTTTGATTCTCTACAACACAGAAGAGATAAATGGAGTGGATTGTGTGATTCCTTCTGCCTACAGTAAACTCATATGTCCCAAACTATTAATTCTCAGGATTCAAATAAAAAAATATCAACATCTGACTCTGGCTTTTGGGTGTGTGTTTCAGCCCAGACAGTTTGCTCCATTCAGTATTTAGAGGGTTTGGGGGCGGCCATAGCTGAATGGTTAGTGAACCCGCCTAGGGAGCCATAATTGCCCCAGGTTCGATTCCAGGCCAGGTTAGCATATGTGTCGATGAAATGAAATTTGTCCCTGAGCAAGACTCTTAACCCCTAATTGCTCACAGGTTCTCTTTGGAAACAAGACCGCAAGGACTTTCATGAACGACCTGTTAAAAGGAATTATCCTTATCCTTATCCTAGGTGAGGAGTGGTTAGGGGGACTTCAGTGTACAAATAGGTTTTGCATAAACACAGTACAAGGAATGTTTGCTTTCGCCATCTTGTTTGAAAGAAAAGTCTGATCAATTATGTGTTATGGTCTCCTTTTGGGAGATTTTCTTTTTCTATAAAACATTTTCAGTAAAACGTTTTAACTTTTTACAGTTGTTTAGACTAACTTAAACTTTATCTATAGGGTTGTGCTTCTTATTTGATTGAATTTGATTCATTTTTCCAATTTATCTGAGAATTCTGTCTTTGTTGACATTTTTGATGTAGACTAAATCAAACCTTTTCTAGAGTTATGCTAAATTCATTATTTGTGTTCATTATTCTGTGTGTGGTGTAATGTTTTATGTGTCTATGTTTGGGTTCTATTAGGGGTCGTTTTTAGGTCTATTTAGGGTTACCTTAGGTTGGGTTAGATAGAGGGCTAGGTCAGGTTGGGTTAAGTTAGGTTGGGTTAGGTTAGGGTTAGATAGAGGGCTAGGTTAGGTTGGGTTAAGTTAGAACACTGCATTAGAAGGACAATATCAGTCACTAGAAGCAGAGACGTGTGTTTTAATGAGACTAACATTCATTAGAAGGACAATATCAGTCACTAGAAGCAGAGACGTGTGTTTTAATGAGACTAACATTCATTAGAAGGACATTATCAGTCACTAGAAGCAGAGACGTGTGTTTTAATGAGACTAACATTCATTAGAAGGACAATATCAGTCACTAGAAGCAGAGACGTGTGTTTTAATGAGTCTAACATTCATTAGAAGGACAATATCAGTCACTAGAAGCAGAGACGTGTGTTTTAATGAGACTAACGAGGGTAAAATGGAGTTAAAGTTCAATGGGTTTATATTATACACATTCTGTATGTCTGTGATACAAAGCATTACCTCAGATCCCCTGCTCAACATAATCCCTAATCTGAAGAGAAAGACCAGATATGACTCTGTTATCCAATCCCTCACACAATGTTCTGCTTCTCAGCTGTACTGTCTGTCTCTACTGCACTGTCCTACTGTCTGTCTCTACTGCACTGTCTGTCTCTACTGCACTGTCTGTGTCTCAGCTGTCCTACTGTCTGTCTGTCTCTACTGCACTGTCTGTCTCTCAGCTGTCCTACTGTCTGTCTGTCTCTACTGCACTGTCTGTGTCTCAGCTGTCGTACTGTCTGTCTCTCCTGCACTGTCTGTCTGTCTGTCTGTCTGTCTGTCTGTCTGTCTCTCCTGCACTGTCTGTCTCTCAGCTGTCCTACTGTCTGTCTCTCCTGCACTGTCTCCCTCTAAGCTGTCCTACTGTCTGTCTCTCCTACACTGCCTGTCTGTCTGTCTGTCTGTCTGTCTGTCTGTCTGTCTGTCTGTCTGTCTGTCTGTCTGTCTGTCTGTCTGTCTGTCTGTCTGTCTGTCCTACTGTCTGTCTCTCCTACACTGTCTCTCAATCAGCTGTTCACATAGATGGGTTTTGTTAGTGATCCAGTGTGTTCCTCTAACAGTGAGTGTGTTCCTCTAACAGTGAGTGTGTTCCTCTAACAGTGAGTGTGACCAAATGGACTGTAAGGGTCTGAGACAGCATGGACCAGTAAACACAAGGACCCTTACGGGTCCATTTGGTTCCACTCTCAGAGTAACAAATGGATAAATGTACTCTGTGGGATTGACCGTGGTCGCCAGTGGTGGTAAAAAATGTAGAAATACTCTGTTAAGTAAAAGTCCGGAATTTAAAGTAAAAGTACAACAGTATTGGTACCAAAATGTACTTAAAGTACCAAAAGTAGAAAGTACTCATTATGCAGAATGTCCCATTTCACAAGTTTTCAAAACAAAATGTATAACGATATTTTGAAAATAGCAGATCTACAAGCTCACAATGCGTCGCATCGCGACGCATTGTGAGCTTGTAGATCTGCTATTTTCAAATGGCCAAAATGTATATAGGGTTGAAGTGGTTAATGTATGTTTTGTAATAATAATCAAAATCTACAAAGTAACTAGTAACTCAAGTCTTCGAATAATTGTAGTGGGAGTAAAAGTATAATATTTGCCTCTGAGATGTACTGGAGCAGAAGTAAAAGTACAGAAAATTGTAAATATTTGGGTAAATGTACTTAGTTACTTGACACCACTGCTTGAGGGTCCATTTGGTTCCACTCTCAGAGTAACAAATGGATAAATAAGTGTACTCTGTGGGATGGACTGTGGCAGCGATGAAAGATGTTGTCTCTGACCTCCTCACTGACTCTGGCCTGCAGGCAGTGAAGTGTTGATGTATTTCATCTCTGTCCTGAACCACAGAGCAGCAGAGGCTCCTAATCTAATAATAATAATAATAATATAACATATAGAGGAACTGTTTCTGATAATACTGTGTTATTACTGAAAAATCTATAACGAAAAATCAATAACACTATCTTATACCATCATACTGTGTGTGTGTGTGTGTGTGTGTGTGTGTGTGTGTGTGTGTGTGTGTGTGTGTGTGTGTGTGTGTGTGTGTGTGTGTGTGTGTGTGTGTGTGTGTGTGTGTGTGTGTGTGTGTGTGCGTGCGTGCGTGCGTGCGTGCGTGAGAGACAAGACTGAGCTTCTCTTCTAAGTCATTCCCCACGCATGATCTAACTATTTCCATAGACAACGCCCTGGTGACTTCGGTTCGAACATCCAAGAGCCTTGGTGTTGTCCCGGACAAGCAGCTCTCATTCAAGGCACACACATCGCAGCGGTCACTCGATCCTGTAGGTTTACACTCTATAACACGTGAAGGATCAGACCCTTCCTAGCCCAGGACTCAGCCCAGCTCCTTATCCAGACATCAGTCATATCAAAACTTGACTACTGTATTCGCCCTCCTTACTGGCCTCCCGGCATGTGCACTTTACAGCCTCTACAAATTACCCAGAATGCAGCAGCATTGGTCTGCAACCAGCCAAAATGTTCACATGTCTCTCCCCTTCTCCACTCCCTCCATTGGCTCCTATACTGCCCGCAGAGTACAAAACACTGACACCCCCGCATCTTCAAAGCCTGATCCAACCCTACAACCCCCCCCCCTCCCGCTCTCTCAGATCAGCTAACGCAGGGAAGCTGTCAGAACCTTCCCTAAAACATCCGGGACAGCGCTTCACACGTCCCACACTCTTCTCCCTACTGGCTCCCAAACTATGGAATGAATTGCAGTTAGAACTGCAGATTCACTCCCAATCCTCTGCCGTAATCTGAACCTCTTCAGACTCCACCTCAGCCCGTAGCACTCGTCCTAGCCTTGATGACCTTGCAGGTTTATGCAAAGGCTAAAATGTAGATAGCATGTTATGTAGACAGATGCCAGGTCATTTGTTGACCTGGCATCCTATAGTGTGTATAGTTTCAATGCACGGATTATTGATATCTAGATATGATCTACTGTTTAGACTGATGATAGGTTATTGGTTTATCTATGATCCTAGATTACAATTTCTATGCATTCGATGTATTACCTTGTGATTTCCTTGCTTACTGTAAATCACTCTGGATTAAGAGTGTCTGCTAAATGCCTACAGTGTATATAGTGTGTGGGTGGGTGGGTGTGTGGGCGGGCGGGCGGGTATGTACGTGTGTGTGTGTGTGTGTGTGTGTGTGTGTGTGTGTGTGTGTGTGTGTGCGTGCATTCTTGTGCTATCTTTGTGAGGACGAGATGACATCACTCTAAACCTAAACGTATAACTCTAAAATATACAGTACCTCATATTTAAGGTTTATAGTTCGACAATTACGATGACAATTTACAGTGTAGGCGTTTAGCAGAAGCTCTTTATCCAGAGTGACTTACAGTAAACAGGTAAACACATACATAGAATACAGAGAGACAGTCATAGAATACAGAGAGACAGTGTAGTGTCTCAGTAAACTATAGGATCATAGAATTACAAATATTGTAAAAGTACAATATTTGCCTCTGAGAAGTAGTGGAGTAGAAGTAAAAGTACCGAAAATTTGAAATACTCCAGTAAAGCACAAAATACCTCAACATTGTACTTAAGTACAGTACTTGAGTAAATGTACTTAGTTACTTTACACCACTGGATACCAGGTAATCAATGAACCTAGCATCTCTCTAAGTAACATGCTATCTACATTACATTCTTAATATTGTGGTAAAAAATAAGTATTTTTCACCCTGAAATTAAAAAGTTAATTTGACCTCACGCTGTATCACGTTTACCCACTGCCTCCTGAATTAGTAGCAGAGCATCAAACTGGACTAAATGAAATGAAACCATAATTATAATAACATGATCAGCAGGTGAAAGTCTCCTGGCTCATAGCCATCAGAATGGAACCAATATTTCATTTTGATTCTTGTGTTCAACAAGTGAGATGTAATCACTCTCACTGCTTGATGACAATTTTCCGCAATTAATATAATTATACGCATGGGAGTCAGTGTGCAAGGTGTGTGTAATTTACAGATTAAATAAAAACATACACAAATAAAGATTGCCTCCTTTCCTGTTGAAGGATTCTCAAAAGTAATTTTCTTCTCGGATTTCAGCCTGATCGCCAGAGAATTAGTATACATTGCACGGATTTGTGCACGTCATTCCGTGCATAGTCGCCTAGAAACCCCCAAATTCCGTGCATATGTACGGGGAGTCCCACGGTGGGCGTAACCAGTCGCAACCCGGAAAAACCAGGAAGTAGAGCAGTCCCCACAACAAAATTTACGATTCTGTGCCTATCGGTACGTAACTCAAACGGCGCTGAGTAGGCTCAAGGGAATGTCGCAATGTTCAGGACGGCAACTCGCTCGCTTTAGCTCGCTCGGTGGTCCTTCACACGGCGACAATTCCCTTGAGACTGCGTGCCTCCGAAATGGTTTAGTCACAATGGGGGAGATGCGAGGCGGCTATGCACGGAATTTGCGGTTTTCCAGTAGTCTATGCACGGATTTTGAGAAACGTTGAAAAACGTTCAATGAGAACGTTTCCTCTGGCGATCGGGTAGCGGATTTCTGTTGTTTTCCAAGTGTTTTTCAAAAAATCACACCCAGTGTGAAGTGGGCGGTGTGTGGTCATCACAACATGACTCACTTTAAAAAAAGGATAAATGACTTTTTTTAAAGTCCATACTGCTATTCATAGGGCTGCACATGTGTCATGTGTTTCGCTAGCCAATCACAGTCCTGAATTTGCAAAGTCAGCCAATCACATTACAGTTAGTGGTGATGACACTAGCTTTGCATTAACAATGGAAGGGTTAGGGGGTACCCACATTTTTTGGTCGGTGTCCAAAACTCACTTATAGGGGGCGGCTACACCGCCCCAAAAATCAAGCCACAAAAGGAAAGCTGCTGTGGCTAAAATGTTAGGATAGTAGGCACACCTGACTTTGTCCGTGTGCGTACGTCAACGTTGTGATTGGTCAGGTGCGTACGTCAACAAAGTGATTGGTCAAGCTTCACGTGACACGTGGCTATAAACACATTATAAACACATATGGATGACAAAATGTATCAAAGGCGCCGCTACCTTCACACAGGGTGTGATTTTTATTTATTAACCGTACACTATGTAAGTACTTGAGCAGGAAACTGGCTTCAAATCCGGGGTAGAAGAGGAAAGTTACATAGTGTAGCTTTAAGTAACAAAAACATAAGAACGAGTGACCAAGATAGGTGAGTGCTAGGGGGTGAGATGGAGTCTGAAGAGGTGAGTGCTAGGGGGTGAGGTGGAGAGTCTGAAGAGGTGATGTTACTTGTAACAGAGTATTATATTGTTATGCTGTATAAAACAAATCTGAGCTCCATCACTCTCTCTCTCTCTCTCTCTCTCTCTCTCTCTCTCTCTCTCTCTCTCTCTCTGTTCCTGTGCACTGAGCTGAGCTCTCAGACTTGATGTGTTCTGGCATTTGTGAAGAAATGCCTTTTCTCTTCTCTGTGGCCTCACACACTCTATATATATATATAGATATATAGATATATAGATATATAGATATCCTACTATAATTCTAGTAACCTCTGTCGTGGTGAAGCTACGTCTGTAGTGGTGAAGCTACCCGCTTCTCCTCAGTGGCTGGAGCAAGCAATTGCTCTGATTTTGCACACAGCCATTGACCATTACCATCTGAACTTAACTGCGAAGGCCGTTTTCAATTCCATCAAATCTCAGCCTCTATTAGCGTTTATGTGTGAAAGAATGTCGCCTCCCGGGTTGCCAGATCATGTGCGCATATCCCCCCACGGATGCGTCGACCGGGTATGGGCTAGTAGATATAGATATAGGAAGGGAGAAAGGAGAGAGGGGGGGGGGGGAGAAGAGGACATTCCGTCCTCTTCCTGGTTGACCTGCAGCATTTGACCCAGACGTCAACCACCAGATGCTTCTTGACCTCCTGACCTCTGATGTTGACATCACTGGTAGATGGTCGTCTCAGTGCTTCTCCTCCTCCCTCAGGTTTCATGGAAAGGTCTGCTTTCTTCCCCCCCTGTATACCCTCATACACCATAGGAGGCCAAAGGGGGGGGGTAGTTATCACTTTTCCTTTAGACAGGCGACCCCCCCCGCTTTTTTTTTCCTACTCTGTACATATGTAACAGAGTGGTTCACTACCTACTGATGGCCTGAAAGTCTACTATCTCCCCCGAGCTATGGGGAATTCCCTTTGGCTTAGCGGTTAAGATGTTGGCTTTCCACGAGGGAGACCCGGGTCCGAATCCCGGGCGTTACACATATAGTGTTTTATATTTGTGATGATTTTTTCCCAACCCGGAAGAAGGGCTGATTTTAGCAGTATGTGTGTTGCGTGAGCAACTCAATGCAAGTTGATGGGAGGGGATTTCCGGTGCCCTCTCTATTATGTTTAACTCTACTAGACCATACCCGGTCGACGCATCCGTGGGGGGATATGCGCACATGATCTGGCAACCCGGGAGGCAGTTCGTCCCATAGCTGGGCAGCCCCGTAACCATGGCGACAGTGTTTGACACAAAAACGCTAATAAGAAGCTGAGATTTGATGAAATTGAAAAACGGGCTTCACAGTTAAGTTCAGATGGTAATGGTCAATGGCTGTGAGCAAAATCAGAGCAATTGCTCCAGCCACTGAGGAGAACCGTTTAAATGTCATTTAGATGGCATATTATGTAGACAGGTTCATTGTTGACCTGCTATAGTTGTCATAGTTTCAATGTTTTTATATATATATATATATATATATATATATATATATATTGTTTAGAGCTGGCTGTGCGCTAGACCAGTGGTTCTCAAACTTTTTCATGTCAAGGACCCCCCAAATTGACACTTATTAGCCCGCGGACCCCCATTTGAAAAGATATGCCATAGACCCCCATAAGGGAAGATTTTTACAAATGGAACCAAATGGACCCTTTAGGGTCCATTTGGTTCCATTGTACACTCTCAGAGTTACAGGCCCATAAGGGTCCATTTGGTTCCTAACTATCTATAATTTAGCTGGGGACCCCCTGGAACTCCCTCAAGGACCCCACTTTGAGAACCAATGTGCTAGACAACTTTTCCCAAACGGAACACACTGTTAGCTCAATGTCATTGTAATGAATACAAAATTGTAATACCAGGTTAGCCACTAGGTCTGCAAACTTCCCACGCAAACTGCTAGCCTAGCCGAGTGATGCACAGACGACTACACCACTTGTGCAAGGACGCGCTGTGATTGGCCAGTAGCCACTCTAAGTGAAAGTTGGGGCAAACGCTCGCCCCCAAAACATGATTTACGATTCTGTCCATATCGGTACGTAACTCGAACGGCGCTGAGTATACGCTCAAGCAGAGACGTGCACAGATAGACTCTAGGTGGTGCTAGAGCATCTGCCCTTTGCCCTCTTGACCAGAAGTGCCCTTTTGACAGCATTTTACAGCAGGGGTCTTCAACAGGGGGTCCGGGACCCCTAGGGGGTCCTCAGAGTTACGACAGGGGGTCCGCAAATCTTTATGTGATATGATTTTTATTTTTACCATAACCACTCGAAACCTAGCATCCCTTTTCTGAGGAGAACTTTAGCCAAACATAGCCGATCTACAAGCCCACAACGCCTCGCGCTGCGAGGCGTTGTGGGCTTGTAGATCGGCAATTTTTGGCAAAGAGGTATAGGTGTAGAGGGAAAAAAGAGCAGACCAAGTAAACAAAAAAAGTATAATTTACTTGAGCTCCTGCCCCTCAAAATGTCTGTGCACGCCACTGCGCTCAAGCGAACTTCGCAACGCTCAGAACGGCAACTCGCTCGCTTTAGCTCGCTCAGTGGTGCCTCTCGTGGTGTTGGCGGCGGGATTCGATCACGGGGAGGTTGGGGTCGGCAGTCCAATGGTTAGCGAGGCACGCCACCGGACCGGTCAAAAGAATGGGGTTTTAAGCTGTATTAGAATGTGACAAACGGCCCAACCGTTGGTAGACGAGAGGCATTTCCGCGCTCGTTACAGAAGCGGGGTGTGGCTACAGCACAAGAGGTATAGGCTTTGGAATAACGTGGGCGGAGGACGCGAGATAGATGCCGGCGCAATTATCGTGGTGCGGGCGAGGCGGGTCAACCCACAAATAATAAATCCTGGTACCTTTTCTCTCTCTCTCTCTTCTATGTCTGTGAGTCTGTCACTCCCTCTCTCTTCTCCTGTCTCTCTCTCCCCCCCCCCCCTCTCTCTCTCTCTGGAAAGGACTTGCTTTAGTGTTGAAAAAGCAAGTATTTTTTTTAAGCGGGTTGTGGGACGGTCTAGCCTGGCGTAGCTAGACTATATCACTGCGTGGATA
>NC_139939.1:59234642-59294642 GCF_963454915.1 Gymnoscopelus microlampas
CCTCGACGCAATTGGTTAGACCTACAACCAACTACCAATTACAGTCGCCCATATTCGAATACTGGGCCCTGATTGGTTAAACACGTCTTCTGGAACAGGAAATGGATTCTCTATGGAGCGGTGCCAGACCCAAATCGCAGAGTGCACATTTTTTTTGCACTCGCAGATTGGTCTGGTCCCAGGCTAGGGACGGGCCTGGTCGTTGATTTGTATCAATATTCGTGGGTCGGGACGGGTGGGCGGGGTAGTAAAAAAAACCTGCCCCACGCATCACTACGAGCCACTTAACCGGCTCTGCTCCGCCCACACTCCATCTGATCAGCACCACTGATCTCTGTATTTTCTTGAGTTTCATTTGAGATCGGCTATAGGTGTGACGTCATGCTCGTTTGATCCTCTTTCGACCAATCAGATTTGCTTGGGAAGAACTACCTGTTGTATAAATTACATCATTAATTAATTTGAGGATCCTTGACATGTAGAGCTTTGAGACCAACTGACCATTAACTGTCTTCTGTTACTGACCACACACACTGAGAGAGAGAGAGAGAGAAGAGAGAGAGAGAGAGAGAGAGAGAGAGAGGGAGAGAGAGAGAGAGAGAGAGAGAGAGGTATAGAGCAGGAGGAGAGATGAGAGAGGAGGGGAGGAAAGGAGAAATAAGAGGGGAGGAGAAGAGAGGAGAAATGAGAGATGAGAGAGGAGGAGGAGAGTAGTTTCAAGGCTGTAATTGAATTCTAATTATCACCTCAAGTCCCAGCTGACGCCATGTCAAACACACACACACACACACACACACACACACACACACACACACACACACACACACACACACACACACACACACACACACACATAGACATACGCACCCATGTGTACACACCACATTATAAGCACTAACATCTGGCGTGTTCACACACCAATAATCCACTCTCCTGAGCACGCACGCACACACACACACACACACACACACACACACACACACACACACACACACACACACACACACACACACACACACACAAATGTATGTGCGTATGCACACACTCACAAAATAGATACTCATACACTTGGATTGTGTGCACTCTCTGTCTCTCTCTCTCTCCCACACACACTCTCTCACACACACGCACGCACGCACGCACGCACGCACGCACGCACGCACACACACACACACACACACACACACACACACACACACACACACACACACACACACACACACACACACACACACACACACACACACACCCTTGCAGGATCACGTGAGTGGAACATCATTTGTTCTCATTCCATTCAGAACATGAAGCAGAGAACCCACCCAAACACACATGTCTGTGCAACGTCATCACACACACACACACACACACACACACACACACACACACACACACACACACACACACACACACACACACACACACACACACACACACACGTCATGCCAAGGCACCGCGTCACTAACACACACACACAGGCACATCCACATTACATTTAAGCTACATCATGTGACATCACATGTCGCCTGCTCCGTCCCAACCTGCTAATGACGTGTGTGTGTGTGTGTGTGTGTGTGTGTGTGTGTGTGTGTGTGTGTGTGTGTGTGTGTGTGTGTGTGTGTGTGTGTGTGTGTGTGTGTGATGGAGAGTATAGAATATATCCACTTATATTCCCAGTAGGCTATAATAACAGACCTGGAGTTGCAACTACAGGCTATTACTTGGAACGCTTTATAAGCCAAAAAAATATATATATAGTCGATCTACAAGATCACCACACTCCACAATGTCAGCTTGCAGATCTACTCTTTTTTTTTTTTGCTAACACCCCCCCCCCCCCTATAATATGGATGGAAGCTGAGGTTCAAATGCTGATATGATGATGAAGGGAGGATACTGACAGTGTGTGTGCACGTGTGCGTGTGCGTGCGTGCGTGCGTGCAAGCGATGGTAGTAGCCTAGGCTACATGGTGATGATATTATATAGGGAGGGATAGGCTACTGACTGTGTGTGTGTGTGTGTGTGTGTGTGTGTGTGTGTGTGTGTGTGTGTGTGTGTGTGTGTGTGTGTGTGTGTGTGTGTGTGTGTGTGTGTGTGTGTGTGTGTGTGTGTGTGTGTGTGTGTGTGTCATATTAAAGGGAGGATAGATGGATAGATGGAGGATAAATACTGACTGGCTTTCCCGGGTCTGGGTCTCTGCAGGAGGCGCTGGGCTGTGGGCAGATCCTCGGTCTTCACCGCCGTCAGGAGGTCCTGGTCCTTCCCCATAGCTGCACCTCCGTTTTTCCTCCCTTTCTCCTCCTCTCTCTCTCTCTCTCTCTCTCTCTCTCTCTCTCTCTCTTCTATCTCTCTCCTCCGGTCAGATCACTCCATCTCTCCTCCTACATCCTCCTCCTCTCGGCGCTGAGGAGGAGACGCGGTCGCCGGGATGAAGCTTCCTCTGGTCGGCCGGGAGCAGCGAGCAAGTCCCGGTGTCACATACACACACATAGACACGCGCACGACACACGCACACATCACACATACATACACACACTACACTACACTACACAAACACACATTATCTCTCTCTTTCTATCACACTCACACACACATACATACACACACTCGCACGACCCCCGTCACCGAGCACCGACCAGCCCCTTTCAGTGTGTGTGTGTGTGTGTGTGTGTGTGTGTGTGTGTGTGTGTGTGTGTGTGTGGCTGGTCGGCACCGCCTCGATCCGCGGTCGGTTCGGTTCTAACGGTTTTTTATTCTAACGGTTTATTTATATCTTCCTACAGTAATAATATCCTCATCAGTCGCTCTCCAGGGTGCTGAACCGACCGACCGTTTTAACGCTTATTTTCACCGCCGGGTCGCCTCGACGTGAACGTCAACGTGAACGTGAACGTTAGTGCGTGCCTATGCGTGCGTGATGAGGTCGTGCACGGGTGGTGGTTTATAGCGTGAAGAGAAAACCTCTGGAGACTCGACGACGTCCTTCATGTCCTCTGTGTGTCCCATGGGATCACATTATAGTGTGTTATAAATGAATACGATCCTCCATCATGTCTGTAATAAATACATCATGATAAAATGATCATATTAATGATGATGATGATGACGTTTTGACAGCACGTCAGTCAGCGCGTGCATGCATCCTCTTCATCCTCATCATCATCATCATTCTATTACATAAACACATGACAGGACAGCTGTGCGCGTGACACGCAACGAACGAGTTGTAAATCCCCGGGCCGAGCGCGTGCACGCCTTGTGCGTGTGTGTGTGTGTGTGTGTGTGTGTGTGTGTGTGTGTGTGTGTGTGTGTGTGTGTGTGTGTGTGTGTGTGTGTGTGTGTGTGTGTGTGTGTGTGTGCATATAGGCTCCCTATAGGGCATTGGCTCTCAAAGTGGGGTCTGGGGACCCTCAGGGGTCTTTGGAGGGGTTCCAGGGGGTCCCCAGCAAAGTCTGTTACCGTGGCCATTTAAAAATAGCAGATCTACAAGCTCACAGCAGCACGTCCCTTTGTGCCATGCTGTGTACATCTGCTATTTTTGTAAAAAATCTTGAAAAGTGTTTGAACATTTTTGAAGAATTAAGATTTTTATTAATACACATATTCTCTACTGGGGGGGTCCCTGGCACAAAACATTTTCAGATGGGGGTCCGTGGCCCAAAAAGTTTGAGAACCACTGCCCTGGGCGCTATATATATATATATATATATATATATATATATATATATATATATATATATATATATATATATATAAAGCACCCATTCTTGAGAATTGGGACAAAGTATGTCCTACCAAAACATTTCAAATTATTACGTATTAACACTGATTTTTTTTTTTAAATGTTGGTTGAAAATAAATTCTTAGAGGATTCATATATATATGAATTACATACGATTTTTTCAATGTTTTGGTCTGGTTTCCTTTTTTTCAGACAAGGATTCACAACTTCAAACATTGTTTTTTTTTTTTTTGCTAAAAAACTAACCATGTGTATTGATAACATAGGTGTAGAATGTACTATTAATATCATCTTTTTTGCCCTTTAGAGTTATGTCCAAGGTCGTTGTCAACCTGGTCAGATTTCTACAAAAACATAATTTAATCAGGCAAAAAAAAAGGTTTTAGCTATATTCTAAGGTCCCCTGTCTCACTTCCCGGTTAAAAAAAAAAAGCTGCGGAAGCTCTGGTAAGCTTTAAACATGTTTAATAATAATTTGATAAATGCACTAAATAACATTACTATCTGGTGTGTCCCAACCATAACATGCCTACATAAGTTTATTATTAATTCATTAATTAATGAATTAATTTAAAAGTACATGTTTTTTATACTCAAAGGTAGGGTAGGTGATTTTATTCGGTTAAAATAAATGTTAAATATAGCTCATGTATTGAATATAGCTCTACATTGTGATAGTAATCATTGTTATAGAGTGTTTGTTGATGATACGTCCTAGGTTCATCCATGTGATGTTTTTTCGTTATAGTTATTCTATTTATAGTGGCTCATAGGAGGAATAGACTACCCGACAACCAAATAGTTTGGTGACTACCGGAGAGACAGGTGACAGCCGGAATGTAGACGGCATCCGGGAGCAGTGTGGGTTAGCGCCCCAGCCTGTGTCTTCCGTGAGGAAGAAGCCCAACAAATCCACTTTGAGGCCTTTAAGGAGGGCCATTCAAGCAAGCCACAAGTGGAGCCTGCAGTAACACCACGGCCCAAGAAACCATCACGCCAGAATGAAATGTTTGGATCGGGGGGAGTCTGGTGCAACGCTCAGGTCCTGGACCTGGTGAGACGAAGGAGGAGCCTGGCCAGGAGGCCACCCACAGAGCCTAGTCCCTCCATGTGCCAGAGCCTCCCCCAGTCCCGGCAGAGTAGTTCCGGAGAAGCGGATTGAGGGGCCCTGTCTTGCCCTATAAGAGGACTGACCGTGGGTAGCTACTGGGACGTAAGTCGGGGCTTGATCAACCCCGTCTGGGTCACCTGGGCGAGGGTGTATGTTGTTGCAAGACCCGAAACACCCGTTGACCCCAGGCTACAACACTGATGATACATCCCAGGTGCATCCATGTGATGTTTCTTCGTTATTTTGTTCAGTAACAGTGTTAAATAGCTATATATTGTGATAGTAATCATTAATATAGAGTGTTTGTTCAGTAACAGTGTTAAATAGCTCTATATTGTGATAGTAATCATTACTATAGAGTGTTTGTTCAGTAACAGTGTTAAATAGCTCTATATTGTGATAGTAATCATTACTAGAGAGTCTTTGTTCAATAACAGTGTTAAATAGCTCTATATTGTGATAGTAATCATTGCTATAGTGTTTGTTAGGAGAGGAAGGTAGTTTCAGGACAAACCAAACATGTAGGCTATTAGGCTACGTGTGTGTGAGAGAGAGAGAGGAGAGAGAGAGAGAGAGAGAGAGAGAGAGAGAGAGAGAGAGAGAGAGAGAGAGAGAGAGAGAGAGAGAGAGAGAGAGAGAGAGAGAGAGAGAGAGAGAGAGAGAGAGAGAGAGTGTGAAAGAGAGCATGTATACTATAATGTGTAGAGACGGAGCAAGTATGCCTATGTACAGTTTAAGTGTGTGTGTGTGTGTGTGTGTGTGTGTGTGTGTGTGTGTGTGTGTGTGTGTGTGTGTGTGTGTGTGTGAGTCCCTTGTGCAGGGCTAATTTGAACTAAAGAGGCCAGTGGCAGTCAGAATTAGACCACAATGTGGAGCAGATGACTGATGCTTTTTTGCACTGCTTGTGTGTGTGTGTGTGTGTGTGTGTGTGTGTGTGTGTGTGTGTGTGTGTGTGTGTGTGTGTGTGTGTGTGTGTGTGTGTGTGTGTGTGTGTGTGTGTGTGTGTGTGTGTGTGTGTGTGTGTGTGTGTATACATGCACCTTGCATGTTTTTTGCTGATTCATTGAATGAATCTTTTTTTTTTACTCCTTTTTCCTCCACAACTGTTTTGTTTTTCTGCCAATTAATTCCTTCCCCACACACACACACACACACACACACACACACACACACACACACACACACACACACACACACACACACACACACACACACACACACACTGTTGTTGTCGCCTGCTGACTCACTCACCTGCCAGTGAGGAGGAGCCCCCACCGGGAGGACGTATAGAGCCTACTCCTCCCGCCCAACACTCCCCGCTGACAGGTGACTCCCTGCCCGGCTTCCCTCCCCTGAACCCCCCCCCCCCCCCCCCCCCCGGCTTCCCTCCCCTGAACCAGGGCCATCTGTGTTCGTATGAGACACTCGACAAAGCCAGATGCACCCAGTGATGTAAACTACACTACAGTAATACCTTCACTCAAGTACTGTACTTCAGTACAATTTTGAGATATTTTTACTCTACTGGAGTATTTCCAATTTTCAATAGTTTTACTTCTACTCCATCTCAGAGGCAAATATTGTACTTTTACTCCATTACAATTATTTGAAAACTTTTGTTACTATAACTTTGCAGATATAAATCATTATCATAAGACACACATTAACCACTTAAGCCCTATTTTATACATGGGCTATTTGAAAATAGCAGATCTATCGATCTGAGCTTGTAGATCGGCTACTTTCAAACATTTTAGTACTTTTACTTTTGGTACTTTAAAGGACAACTTTGTTTTTTTACAACCAAGGTTTATGTTTTAGATTGTAATTAAAGTAAATAAAAGATGAGTGTTAAAATTTTAAAATGTACTGCTATAGTTTCTATAGTTTTAGCTATTTTCGTGATCTTTTTTACAGTGGGCGGGGGCATTCTGTCCGTTGGCTAAATATGTCTTTTTTTACACAATAACTTGGTGTTCTGGCCATCAAAGACCACAGGACCTTTTTTATTGTGTAAAAAAGGCATATTTAGCCACCGGACAGAATGCCCCCCGCCCACTGTAAAAAATATCGCAAAAATTGCTAAAACTATAGAAAGCAGTAAATAAATAAAAAACAACACTCATCTTTTATTTTCTTTAATTACAAGCTAAAATATAAACCTTGGTTGTAAAAAACTAAAGTTGTCCTTTAAGTATATTTTGATGTCAATACTTTTGTACTTTTACTCAAGTAACATTTTGAACACAGGCCTTTTACTTGTGACAGAGTATTTTCATAGTGTGGTATATTGCTACTTTTACTTGAGTAAAATATCTGAGTACATGTATGTATGTACTGTGTGTATGTATGTGTGTATGTGTGTATGTATGTATATATGTATATATATATATATATGTATATATATATATATATATATATATATATATATATATATATATATATATATATATATATATACATATATATATACATATATATATATATATATGTATATGTATATATATATATATATATATATATATATATATATATATATATATATATGTATATGTATATATATATATATATATATATATATATATATATATATGTATATGTATATGTATATGTATATATATATATATATATATATATATATATATATATATATGTATATGTATATATATATATATGTATATGTATATGTATATATATATATATATATATATATATATATATATATGTATATGTATATATATATATATGTATATGTATATGTATATATATATATATATATATATATATATATATATATATATATATATATATATATATATATATATATATATATATATACATATATATATATATATGTATATGTATATGTATATGTATATATATATATATATATATATATATATATATGTATATGTATATGTATATATATATATATATGTATATGTATATGTATATATATATATATATATATATATATATATATATATATATATATGTATATGTATATATATATATATGTATATGTATATGTATATGTATATGTATATATATATATATATATATATATATATATATATATATATATATATATATATATATATATATATGTATATATGTATATATATATGTTTGAACATGACACATTACTGTATGAGAAGTGATCGTGATTCAGATGTTTTTTTTCTTTTTTTCAGTTCAACAAAGTTTTTATTTCACTTTCTAAAATGAAATGTACATAACATCCTTTGTTGCATAAATATTCATATAAAAAAACACCATTTCTATAATGCACAAATATCACCGGCACAAATTTCAACTGCCAAAATAAATATGCGAATCTACAACGTCGATTGCGGAAGAAAAATCTGTTGTAAATGATGTCAATTCCATTAGCCGCATATACTGCTAAACATTTAGAATAACATAACTCTCAACTTAACCCATTGATACCTGGAAAGCATCTGTGTCACTTTAGATGTCTTTGGCTATTCAAAAATAGCAGATATACAAGCTCATAGCGCGGCACCGAGTGCCGCGCTATGAGCTTGTAGATCTGCTATTTTTGAAAAATCGTGAAAAGATATTCGAAAAGAATATATATTTTTAATCGGCCTCAGGTCTTAAAGGGTTAATTGCCACTGAACAGAAAAGGACTGTCAAAATATGAAAAACGTTTTAGACTGCTGACTACAGTTTATTGGTGTCTATAATAGTTAGGCTATAGTATTTAGTTTTTTTAATTCATGCAATAAGTCATTCCTAACCATATGTTTTTAATTGTTAATAATGGGAGCGCCGCACTTTTAGCCTGGTACTTTCCTCTGGCTGCCGAGAGCGAAATAAAATATTTTTCCGCTCTCGTCTGGATCACTTCCGGGTGAGCGGCGAGGGTTTAAGTGTTTTTTAACTACTTAAACCCCACCATTTGTACTGTTGTGTATTGTAAGTACCTTATAAGTGAAGACTTATTGTGTTCAGTACTTATTACTCTGTGCGTATCGGAGTCGTCAGCGGCCGGACATCGCACCGCTCGGCGTGGCCACTGACTCCTACATGAAATCTTCCAATATTTGTAGCTGTGACACTTTTAAGCTCTATTGTCAAACATTGTCCACAAGATGCAAAGTGTCGCAATTTTTCGGAACTTTTTCAATCTCTCCCTAAACTAAAACTAAGCCTTTTTTTTTTATTTAAAAAAATAAGCAAAATTATCAAACCCACTTTAAAAACTAATTGAAACAAAACTGTAGCTGAAAACAAAAAGCAGAACGAAATAAAATAAAAAAACTAACAAAAATAATGCGAAACTATAATAGCCTTGCCTCACAGGGCTTAAAGGATTAGTTCACCCCGTAAAAAATACTTATTTTCTATCAATTACACACCCCACGAAGCCTTGAATTCATGGAGATTGTTTTTGTTTGAAGTGGACCTTTAACACAATATATCTAGTACGTGTGCATTGGTTGGAGGTGGTCTTCCGACTCTTCCATTGACTGCGACGCGTTGTGAGCTTGTATATCGGCTATTTTCAAAATATGTTTAAAGTGCTCATGTAGCCTATAGTCGCTTCTTTTGTTTGGTTTGTTCTCATAGACCTGGTTGCTCATTTCTCTCACAAACTCTGGCAACACAGCCACAGGTGTCTATACAAAGCAGAGAAAGCGCCTCATGGCAGAATGATCTGGGAGCGGCGCCAACAGATCAGCCACGAAACGCAAGCTCATCAATAAAAAAAGAGCCTCAACGGCACAACGACACGATAAGGAACTAAACAAAACAAAACAGGGATAAACATCTGATCAAATATTTAGAGAGCCCTCTGTGAAGGGAATGACGTTATAAGACATGGAGCCCGTCACAGAATTAATTGCTCAAACGAACCACAGGCTACCACAACCATAGTGCTCTGCTTTGAGGGAAAGTATTTCAAATCGTTCAAATCCTGCTTCCAGGATGCCTCCATCCAGGCCCTTTGTAGACAGGTGGCGGGACTTCAGTCCGTTTGGAGGTAGCCTAGTATTTATTTCAAATACTCAGTGGTGGAAAGAGTACAGTACTCAGTGGTACTGTACTTAAGTACAAATTTTGAGGTGCTTTTACTTTACTGGAGTATTTCCCAATTTTCAATACTTTTACTTCTACTCCACTACATCTCAGAGACACATATTGTACTTTTACTCCACTACAATTATTTGAAAACTTTAGTTACTAGTTACTTTGTAGATTTTGACTATTATCACAAAACATACATTAACCCCTTCAGCCCTATATACATTCCGGCCATTTGAAAATAGCAGATCTACAAGCTCACAATGCGTCGCGATGCGACGCATTGTGAGCTTGTAGATCTGCTATTTTCGAAAGATTTTTATACATTTTATACATTTGAAAACTTGTGAAATGGGACATTCTGCATAATGGGTACTTTTACTTTTGTGCTTTAAGTATATTTTCGATACCAATGCTTTTGTACGTTTACTCAAGTAAATTTTGATGACCCAGACTTTTACTTGTAACTTGTATTTCTACATTGCAGTATTGATACTTTGACTCAAGTAAGAAATGTGAGTATACTTTTTCATCCCCTGCCATTTATGCTACAGTAGAGATGTTACATTATTGTATCTCTGTATAATTTAATACAAAACAAAACATTCTCCATTTTTAAGAGAAACAGATCAAGTATTGTGTAATAACTGAGCCTGGCTGACAGCCTGGCTCTACAATCACTCACATCCTGCTATAAGTTAAAGGAGTAGTTCACCTCCAAAATGACTTCAATCAATTCACTCACCCCATGATGAAGCATTGAATTAATGGTGAATTTGTTTAGTTTTTGTCGCGTTCCTGATCTAATATTTCAATAAATGTTGTTAAGCTTAAAGGGATAGTCCACCCAAAAAAAACGTTTTTCTATGGATTAGTCACCCCATGGATATTTTTATGTTTTTGTCACATTCCTAAGACAATAATTTGATGACCGGTGAACCGGTAGGCAGTGGTTCCGGTAGGAGAGACAAAGGAGACTCTTTGTGTCTCCTACCGGAACCGCTGCTGGTCATCAGATTATTGGTTTAGGAATGAGACAAAAACATAAAAATATCCATGAATTCAAGTCTAACCCTTTAACCTCCTATTTACTCATATTGGAATGTTGGATCATGAATACAACAAAAACAAAAAAAAAGTAATTGATAGGAGAAAAGAAACACATGTCATTTGGGGGCTAAACTACTCCTCTAAGGCAGCTAAATCATGAAAGAACACTTGAAAATACCCTGTGTTATGTTATGTTATAAATGGTAAATGGTGCATGTATATGCCAACTTTTATCCAAAGCGCTATACATAGTTTGCGCATTACATTCACACACACATTCATACACCGATGGCGGAGGAAACCATGCAAGGCACCAACCTGCTCATCGGGAGGGGTTCAGCGTCTTGCTCAAGGACACCGAGTGCGCTATGAGCTTGTAGATCTGCTATTTTTTAAAAACCTTGAAAAAGTGTTCATAATCTTTGAATATTTATATTTTTTTAAAGCAAAAATTAACTGATATCTTTGCTTTTGGCGGTCCCTGGCACAAAACATTTTCAAGTGGTGGTCCGCAGCCAAATGTATTTAAGGTTTAGGGTTCAATTTAGGGTTCCTTGGCATGAAAAAGGTTGAAAACCACTGCCGTAGAGTCGTAGACAGTCTCTGGCTGTGTCCAGGTAAGTTTGTAGAGTTGTGTAGGTGTGGCGTACATCCCTCCTGCAGATGTAATGTAGATCTACATACATCTACGATGTATTACAGGCGATGGTTTTCACAGCCATCATTGTATCTTGTATGATAAAGTGGGTTGTCCATCTCTCACGGTTCACAGAGAGCAACATTGTGTTGTATTCATTCATAAGGCCTTGTGCGGTATTAAGCTTCCTTTGTATCTATCCTCCCTTTTTAGCCCATTGAGACCAGGAATGCATCTGCCATTTTCGATTTTAACCACTTTAACCGTTATCTTATCTGGCTACTATATAACACTTTTTTTAAATAGCAGATATACCAGCTCATAGCGTGGCACTCAGAGCTTGTATATCTGCTATTTTTTGAAAAATCATGAAATGTTTTGCAAATAGTTGAATATATATATTTTTTAAAGCGAACATTTGTACAGTAACTCAAATCTTTGCTTCTGGGGGAATTCTACAAATGTCTTCTAAATCCTAACAGTTTTTTTTTGAAAAAAATACAATCAGTGGTTCTCAAACTTTTTCATGTCAAGGACCCCCAAAATGATACGTATTTGGTCGCGGACCCACATCTCAAAATACGTTGTTCCAGGGACCCCCAACAGAAGCAAAGATTTGAGTTACAAATGATTGCTTTTAAAAATATCTAGATTCAAAGATTTGCACAAATTGTTTAACACACTACGAGCTTGTAGATCTGCTATTTTTGAATAGCCAAAGAAATCTTAAAATGACACAGATGCGTTCCTGGTCTTAATGGGTTAAAACCAAAGGTTACTGGACATTCAACACGTCGTTCATTAGATATACCAGTCCACGTATGAACAGTGAACAAGGCAAGACTTTCATGTATTATGCTCCACACAAATGGAACAAACTTCAGGACTCTCTGAAACTGGTGCGATTGGGTCTCGATAGAGACATTTAGGGTGCTTCTTGAGCACACACTACATAGCAGTGTTGATTTCGTCGACTAAAACTATGACGAAAAATGTTCGTCGACTACCTTTTTTCACTGACGAAAACTAAATAAAAACTAAGCTATGATGACTAAAACTATGACTAAATATATTGACAATTTCGTCAACAAATAAAAACTAGACTAAAATGTTAGTGAAGGATCTAGTAGAGAAGAGATCCAGTAGAACTAAAAGACAAGTCATTTTATGTTTGGTTGCGCTCGGGTGTTGCGCTCTGAAAATAGCCGAACGCGCCACTACACGTTGTGAGCTTGTAGATCTGCTATTTTCAGCATGCAACCAAGTGTAAAATCAGCCAGTACGACGCCATCAAGGCACCGCCAAAATACATTACAGTCGACTAAATCAACTATAGATTTAGTCGACTATAATCTGGAATTTGATTCAAAAGGCTATGACTAAAACGAAATAAAAATATGCTGTCAAAATCAACACTGTTACATATAGTGACTGCACCTGTTTCACGTAACCCTGTATTTATTTGCGTCTGTGACGCTGTAATGTGGCTCAAATGCTTTGTTATTGTTTTTCGTTACACGTGTTGTGTTTTATTATACGCTGTGATCAGGGTCGTCCTTGAGAAAGAGAGCTTCTCAATGGCCTTCCCCGAATAAATAAAGCAAAAACAAAGAAAGATAATCATAGGGATAGTCCTGTAGATCATTGGTTCTCAAAGTGGGGTCCGGGGACCCCCAGGGGTCCTTGTGTGGGGGTACCAGGGGATCCCCAGCTAAATTTAGTTGATATAGCGTCACTTTCATTTGAACCACTTGAACAATATTTGACACTTTGAGCTATTCAAAAATAGCAGATCTACAAGCTCATAGCGCGGCACCGAGTGCCGCGCTATGAGCTTGTAGATCTGCTATTTTTGAAAAATCCCTGGCACAAAATATCTTTTGAGATAGGGGTCCGCAGCCCAAATACATATAATTCTGGGGGTCCTTGACGTGAAAAAAAGTTTGAGAACCACTGCTGTAAGATAGTAGATCTACATATCATAGGGATAGTCTTGTAAATAGTAGCTCTATATATCATAGGGATAATCCTCTAGATAGTCTCTGACTGTGTTGCTGAGTCCGGGTAGGCTTGTAGATCCGTGCGGTCCATACGAGCGGTGCACGGCTCTCCTGCAGATGGCCTGCAGACTGTCGGGTCGGTCGTGGCGGTACGGCCGCCGCAGCTTGCCGGACGCCGCGGCCGACGTGTAGAAGGCCAGCAGGCCGCCCAGCAGCGAATCGAACGTCTTGCTGCTGCCGTGCAGGCTGAACAGCTGATTGGCCAGCAGGATGCGGACGCTGGTGGGGCCGTCGTCGCCGCGGTAACTCAGCGTGAAGAAGACGTCCGGCTGGCCGCTGTCCCTGGAGAGGTTAAAGGACACGATGACACGTAATGTCACATGGTACGGTCAGCTACGTCACATGGTACAGTCAGCTACGTCACATGGTACAGTCAGCTACGTCACATGGTACGGTCAGCTACGTCACATGGTACAGTCAGCTACGTCACATGATACAGTCAGCTACGTCACATGATACGGTCAGCTACGTCACATGGTACAGTCAGCTACGTCACATGGTACAGTCAGCTACGTCACATGGTACAGTCAGCTACGTCACATGGTACAGTCAGCTACGTCACATGATACGGTCAGCTATGTCACATGGTACAGTCAGCTATGTCACATGATACATTCAGCTATGGAATGGAATTACTTGGCATAATGACTAAATTGGGGAAAGCTATAAAAACACACAAACAAAGACAGAAGGTCATTTTCCTACACACAATTCGTCTCCTTATAGTGGCCGTGTTAGCTCCCCATCTCTCTCTATTAGCTGTGAACGTCATGTAGTTGAAAAGCAATAACAAAGTTGATTTTCTCCTGATTTCTCTCTCTGAAAATATTCCATGTTAGTGTCAGAACGTTGGGATGTTGTGCTGCCTGTTGAAGAATGGCTCAAATATTAAGTTCAGTGCACCGTGGGGTAAAGAATGTGTTCATGTTCACTCTCCCAATGGAATGAATAGACTCAACACCTACTTCTGGTCTGCCAATGCGACGCGTTGTGAGCTTGTAGATCGGCTGTTTTCAGCATGCAACCAAGTGTAAAATCAGCCATTACGATGCCATCAAGGCACCGCCAACATACATTTCAGTCGACTATAATGCTATGATATTTAGTCGACTAAAACTAGACAAAAAACTAAAACATTTCAGAGGACTAAAATATGACTAAAACTAAATGGATTTTTATTCAAAAGACTATGACTAAAACAAAACAAAAAAATGCTGTCAAAATCAACACTGCGTTGGAGTGAATATTTTTCTATTGTTTGTCTTGGGTGAAACAACCTCTCCACACACAGACTGCTGGCTGCCAGACTGGCATTATTTGCTGATACGACAGCAGTGACACACACACACACACACACACACACACACACACACACACACACACACACACACACACACACACACACACACACACACACACACACACACACACACTCATGGGGAGGAATTAATTGGCATAACGACTACATTCGGGAGACAAAGAGGTAAAAAAAAAGCTCTAAATAAATGAATAAATTGTCCTACACAAAATGCTCTCCTAAAGAGACGACCACCTACTGTACCTACCGCGCGCAGATATAGAGGAAGTAAAGAGAGGATATAGTTGTGTGTGGTTTGTCTTGCAGTGGAACAGCCTCTCCACACATCAGAGGTATGAGCTGGGTGCCAGACTGGCGCCCAGCTGGGCACAGATGTACCCGCTGGCAGAGCCGAGCAGCCAGTCCACTGAACTGAATCTGTTCTAAATACACTTTTAACCCAATTAGACCGGGAAAGCCTCTCATTTTAGACCAATTTAACCATTATCTTATACTTTGGCTATTGAAAAATAGCAGATATACAAGCACATAGCACGGCACCGAGTGCCGCGCTATGTGCTTGTAGATCTGCTATTTTTATTTTTTTTTAATCGTGAAGATTTTTTGCAAATCTTTTGAATATCTACATTTTTCAAGTATTTGTTGTAACTCAAATCTTTGCTTCTGGGGGATTCTAATGTCTTCTAATTCCTAAGAGTTTCTTTTTTTTAACTTATGTTGCTATATTTCAAGTGGTTCTCAAACTTTTTCATGTCAAGGACCCCCACAAAGGTATGTATTTGGCCGTGGACCCCCATCTCAAAATATGTTGTTACAGGAGCAAAGTTTTGCGTTAAAAATGTACGCTTCAACAAAATATATATATTCAAAGATTTGCACACATTTTCACAGATCTACAAGCTCGTAGCGTGGCACTCGGTGCCACGCTACGAGCGTGTAGATCTGCTATTTTTGAATAGACAAAGCATAAACATAATGGTTAAAAGTGGTTACACTAGATGCGTTCCCGGTCTTAAGGGGTTAAAATCCAACCGACAGTGAGTCATACATTTAATGACCACATGGTGATAGCCGGTGCTCCGCTCCGTCAGTGACCAGCTCAGTGTAGTCCCCGGGCTCCACGATCAGAGTCGGTGATAATGACAACGTGGTCACAAGCAAAGATTAGGTTACCTACTATTGTGTTAGTATTTTGGATAACAAACCTTCCGGTGAATGACTGTACTGATTGAACTGTTGCGGTGTTGATTTTGACAGCAAATGTTGATTTAGTTTTAGTCATAGTCTTTTGAATACAATTCCATTTAGTTTTAGTCATATTTTAGTCATCAGAATTCTTTTAGTTTTAGTCTAGTTTTAGTCGACTAAATATCATAAGATTATAGTCGACTAAATCTACAGTTGATTTAGTCGACTAAAATGTATTTTGCCGGTGTCTTGATGGCGTCGTAATGGCTGATTTTACACTTGGTTGCATGCTGAAAATAGCAGATCTACAAGCTCACAACGCGTCGCGCTGCGACGCGTTGTGAGCTTGTAGATCTGCTATTTTCAGCATGCAACACCCAAGTGCAACCAAACATAAAATGACTTGCCTTTTAGTTCTACTGGATCTCTACTCCACTAGTCCCTCACTAACAGTCTAGTTTTTATGTGTTGACAAAATTGTCAATAATATATTTAGTCTTAGTTTTTGACATCGTAGCTTAGTTTTTATTTCGTTTTTATTTAGTTTTTATTTAGTTTTCGTCAGTGAAAAAGGTAGTCGATGGACATTTCATAGTTTCATAGTTTTTCAACATTTCATAGTTTTAGTCGACGAAATCAACACTATTTGTTGCCTAAGCCAGTGGTTCTTAAACTGTGGGTCGGGGCCCCCCAGGGGGGGGTCCACAAATCATTTTGGGGGGTCTTCAGATGATGTGCTTAATGTGCAACCCACAGTTTGAGAACCACTGTTGTAGTTATCTGATGAGGAAGGTTCTTGGACCACATGCAGACAGCACACGGTCGGAGGTCTCCATGCTCATGGCTCCCCAGCAGAAGGTCTATTCATGTATCTATCTACCTGATGAGGTTCTGCATGGTGTTCCTGTAGACGGTGTTTACCTGATAAGGAAGGCTCCTGGCTCACATGCAGACAGCACATGGTGGGAGGTCTCCATGCTCATGGCTCCCCAGTAGAAGCCAGACCTCTGCAGCAGGAGGTGGGTGTGTCTGACCAGACGGTACTCCTCCTCACAGCTGAACACACGCAGGTGAGACGGCCAGCAGTCTGCGTCGCCTCTGCTGCACACCACCTGTAACACACCAAGAGAAACATCACTGTGAGAGGGCCGACAGTCTGCCCACTCTCTGCTACACACCACCTGTAACACACCAAGAGAAACACTGTGAGAGGACCGACAGTCTGCCTTCTCTCTGCTACACACCACCTGTAACACACCAAGAGAAACATCACTGTGAGAGGGCCGACAGTCTGCCTTCTCTCTGCTACACACCACCTGTAACACACCAAGAGAAACATCACTGTGAGAGGGCCGACAGTCTGCCTTCTCTCTGCTACACACCACCTGTAACACACCAAGAGAAACACTGTGAGAGGACCGACAGTCTGCCTTCTCTCTGCTACACACCACCTGTAACACACCAAGAGAAACATCACTGTGAGAGGGCCGACAGTCTGCCTTCTCTCTGCTACACACCACCTGTAACACACCAAGAGAAACATCACTGTGAGAGGGCCGACAGTCTGCCTTCTCTCTGCTACACACCACCTGTAACACACCAAGAGAAACACTGTGAGAGGACCGACAGTCTGCCTTCTCTCTGCTACACACCACCTGTAACACACCAAGAGAAACAACACTGTGAGAGGGCCGACAGTCTGCCTTCTCTCTGCTACACACCACCTGTAACACACCAAGAGAAACACTGTGAGAGGACCGACAGTCTGCCTTCTCTCTGCTACACACCACCTGTAACCAGTGTTGCAATGCTGAATTGGAACGTGGTTGCACTCTATTTTAATGACGTGACGCGCACGTCGCTTAACACCTAGACTACAGGTCACACAATGGACAATTGATATGCATCTATAGGCTCATTCCTATGTTAATTCACCAGGTGTGAGTCGGGAGCCTTTGTAAACTTGTGTGTGAATTTAAAGGGATTCTAGGCAACTTCAGAGATCAAAAAAAGAAAAAAAATGTTGTCAAACAGTTAGTACCGTTGACTGACAACCCCCATCAGCCAATCAGCAGTTCATTCTCCTTCAGCCAATCAGCAGCTCATTTTCCCCAGCACCAGCTGATATGACGCAAGGGGACTTAAGAAGGGGCCATGCCGAAAATAGGTTGCTTTATTCGGATACATATACGTGTCACTGCCCGTCCCTGACGGTTCTCTGATTTTTTATTTTTAAATAGGCTCTGATATGATTAATTGACCAGGCGATATGTGCCTCTGCCAGCAGGGGGGGCAAAGGAAATATATGAATATACAGTATGTTTTATATATGCAACATATATGTTTATCATACATGTGATATATTTGAAATTGTCCGCCTGCATATATGTCGTCTACATATAATGTACATATATATTCATATATGTGGCATATATGTGGACATAATAAGCTATATATGAGACATATATTTCCTATATATCTACATATAATATGCACATATATGAACCTGAATATGGCATATATGCAGCATATACTTGCCATATATTGGCAATAATATATATAATAAAAATCACACCCTGTGTGAAGAGAGTGGTGCCTTTGATGAGCCCCGTATTGATGTTGTCATCAATGTTTGTTTATTGGACATACACTCAAAAACAGGGGGCACCACTCAAAAACAGGGGGAATTGTCAAGTAATAATAATATAAGAGGACAGGGTGTAATACTAAGACAGTGTTAATGTGCTAATGTGAAGCTTAGCTGCGTGAGGCGCTCTAAACTCATCAGTTTAAAATGTGTGTGTGTGTGTGTGTGTGTGTGTGTGTGTGTGTGTGTGTGTGTGTGTGTGTGTGTGTGTGTGTGTGTGTGTGTGTGTGTGTGTGTGTGTGTGTGTGTGTGTGTGTGTGTGTGTGTGTGTGTGTGTGTGTGTGTGTGTGTGTCGACTGTACCTGCTTCCAGACCGGCTGGTTTTGGACCTGTGGTTCTGGATGATGTGGGTTCTGCCAGGTGGCTTCACAGTCCTGAGGAACCTGATGTTCTTCTCTGTGCTGTGACGTTCCTTCTGGTTCCAGGTCCTCCTCTGGGTTCCTCTGGGTGCGTGACGTTCCTTCAGGGTTCCTCTGGGTGCGTGGTGGAGGTCCTCTGGAGGCTGGTTCTGCTGCAGCAGGTTGACTTCTGTCCTGCGTGTGGTGGTGGTGTTGTTCTCTCAGGCTGGGCGGTGCTTTGGGTTCCTGGTGTTCTGCTGGTCTATCCACAGTAGTTCTGACCATCCTGCAGTGAGGAAGCTTCTCCCATCATCTGCAGATGTTCATCCACCATGACAGAGGAGAAGAAGCTGGAGGTGGATCAGGTTCTGCTGCTGCATGCGATGATCGCTGACTCACTGAGTCCTGGAGACGGTAACACCCTGCAGGACACAAGGCATATAGGTAAAGTAAAGTGGTTTTCAACCCTTTTCATATCAAGGTCCATTATTTATTGGGCATTTGAGCCACAGAACCACCGCTTGATGAGATTTAGACTCTCAGAGCCCAAGACTTAGAATATTTTGAAGATGGATAAGATTTTGTCCACAATTCCATCCATGCTGTATTGATGTTGGTACCAATAGGAAAGATAACAGGCAAACGGTTGATCAAAATAACAATTCTATAATTAAGTCTTCCGGATGTTTAACAATTATTTAACTCTTGAGAGCGTAACATGAAACAGAGTCCATTTGGTTTCATTTTACACTCTCAAGAGTTAAAGATCTACAAGGGTCCATTTGGTTACCAACTCTCCCTCATTTAGCTGGGGACCACCTGGAACCTCCTCAAGGACCCCTGGTGGTCCCCGGACCACTGGTTGAGAACCACTGGTACAGTACATTTCAACAACAAGGCAATTCAATGTGCTTTACATGAAACATTGAAGTGGCACTATGTCATTTTGCCAGGGGTCCATGGGGGCGGGGGGGGGGGGTTCCAGGGGGTCCCCAGCAAAATGTGTTAATATAGCATCACAATCATTTTAACCACTTTAACCCTTTATACTTTGGCTATTTTTGAAAAACCGTGAACATTTTTGCAAATCTTTGAATATATATATTTGAAAAGGGAACATTTTTGACTCAAATCTTTGCTTCTGGGGGTCCGTGGAACCAAATATTTTGAGATGGGGGTCCGTGGCCAAATACATACATTTTGGGGTCCTTCCTTGACATGAAAAGGTTTGAGAACCACTGTGGTAGAGTATGTTAACACGATGTGTATTTGGCCGCAGTCCCCCTTCTGAAAATATTGGGTGCCAGGTACCCCCATACACCATTTGTGTCAAATGATTGGCTCGGGAATGCGACACAAACACAAATAATTCAAGGCTTCATGGGGTGTGTTATTGATAGAAAATAAATCATGTTTTAGGGTGAAATACTCCTTTAACTGCAAACTGGTCTGACACTAATACAGAAGCACACCAGAGTTCTACGTGATTCACTTATTCATAAATCCTTAACATTAATGAGATGTTTGTCACCATGCACAGCAGGGTTTCAATGAGCCACTGTCTCTGACCGTTACACTGCCTCCTTGTGGTAACAATTCAATTCAATTCAATTCAAAGGGCTTTATTGGCATGAGAAAACATACGTTTACATTGCCAAAGCAAAAAGCACAATACAACAATACAGCAATACAATCAAAACAAAGAAATGTACATTTGAAAGTCAGAATCTTCAATAGATCAATTTCTATGTACCAAGATCACTGGGTGCAGGTATAGTGCAGGAATATACACAATGATTAGTCTTTAGGGTGGTTGTGTTCCGTTTGATATCCTTCTCCTATCACAGCAAATCACAAATCTTGCTGCTGTGTTTGCACATTGTTGTACTTCGCCCAGCAGATATGGAAGTTTTTTGTCATTGGTCATGTTTTCAAAATCTCTGTGTGTGGTTGTAATCTGTGGGAAGTATGTGTCTCTGATGTCTTGGTACAATGGACAGACGGTTAGGAAGTGTAGCTCGGTTTCCACTTCCTTTTGTGTGCAGTGGGTGCATAGTCTGTCTTCTCTCGGGATACAGGTCTGCCTGTGACGACCTTTCTCGATCGCAAGACTGTGCTCACTGAGTCTGTACCTAGTTAAGATTTTTCTTTCTCTTTCTTTAACAATGAGCCACTGTCACTGACTGTGTTACACTGCTGCTATTGTGGAAGATAATTATTACCATGACGATAAACTGATACAAGAGAGACACTTCCCGTCTACAAGTTTGTGCACACACACACACACACACACACACACACACACACACACACACACACACACACACACACACACACACACACACACACACACACACACACACACACACACACACACACACACACCCCCACACACACACACACACACACAGGCACGATAACACATAATCACATCAGTCAAAGGACGGATAAGAAGCTCTTAAAACAAAAGGCTTTCACTTTCTGTCTGAGTAAGAAGCTCTGCACGCCATCCAGTAAACACTGTCCTGATTTATGGTTGCTGTCAGGTGGAAACATCACTTTAAACACTTTGACGTTTACTTGAAAAAGGGAACAATAAAGTAGCAAAAATAACAGATCTACAAGCTCACAACAAGTAATGCGTTGAGAGCTTGCAGATCGTACATTTTTTCCTGATTTTCTTCGAAACTGTAGTATGATGAAGGAGGTTATTAATTTACAAAAAAAAACATTTAGAAAAAAGGTTTCTTTCAGACCGCAGCGGTATCCGGTGTCACAGAGTTCATCTCCATACGTGACTCATTCACACACATTCTCTTTGGTCTTCAACGTTTTCAGCCCAAGGACCCCCTAGCTGAGAGAGAGATGATGAAGCAGGGACCCCCTCTATATTGTATAAAATTGTGTTATAGATTCAACTTTTTTTTGTTTACGTTTACTGTTCTTTTTTCCCTCTACACATATACCTCTTTGCCAAAAATAGCAGATATACAAGCTCACAACGCCTCGCGCTGATAGGAATTTTTATTTTACCTCAACCACTTGAACCCTAGCATCCCTTTTCTGAGGAGAACTTTAGCCAAAAATAGCAGATCTACAAGCTCACAACGCCTCGCAGCGCGAGGCGTTGTGAGCTTGTAGATCGGCTATTTTTGGCAAGGAGGTATAGGTGTAGAGGGAAAAAAGAGCAGACCAAGTAAACAAAAAAAAGTAATCTGAAACACAATTGTATACAATATAGAGCAGGGGGTCCCTGCTTCATCTCTCTCTCAGCTAGGGGGTCCTTGGCCTGAAAACGTTGAAGACCCCTGTTCTATACGGTGTCACCTCCAAGGTTCTCAGAAGCTGTCTGAATATAATGCTCACAGTATGGTCTTGATTTTAATATAAAACACAACACTATAAAGAGTAAGATCATAATTTTCCGAAGTATGGAAGACAGACAATCTATCTTTCCTGACTTCTATCTGTCTGGCACTGCCCTTAGTGCATACATGGGCAACTGGCGGCCCGGGGGCCACATGCGGCCCCCACCTTCACTTAATGCGGCCCGCAGGTTAATATCGGAATAGTGATATATTATTGATTTCAGCTGACAAAATGCTATTGTCTTTTTTATGTCCAATGCATTTGTATTTCAGGTCATAAAGTTAACATAAGTATAACTAAATGCATTTGAAACGAAATAGAACTGTTACTTTTCAGGATTCTGATTCAAAAATAGCACATAAAAATTTCTGGATTCCAATGAAAAAATAGCAAAAATAGCCAATCCACACACTTGTAGATCGGCTATTTTTGCTACTTGTGAGTGACATAGAATGGCATTTTTAAAAGTTAAAATACGGAGATAAGGTGTCTGCCCGACCGTATATGTAATGTGTTCCTCTGGAGTGAGTGTGGAAATAATAGTGGCCCTCTACATCAGTGGTTCTCAAACTTTTTCGTGCCAAGGACCCCCAAATAGACACTTATTAGCCCGCGGACCCCCATTTGAAAAGATAGGCCAGGGACCCTCATAATAGAAGATTTGTACGGCTCTCCAGCAGTGATTTTCAACCATTTTAATTTCAAGGACCCCCAGTTTGACATGCATTAGGGCTACGGACCCCCATTTAATGGCATGTATGTCTCTGGGACCCCAATTTATATTGTAAAATCAATGTTAATGTAACTCTGAGTCTCTCACTCAAGACTGTTACCTGTGCATCGTCCACGGTCTGACTGACTGACTGACTCTGTTCACCTGCAGGCTCCTTTTTATAGGGAGTGAGACGTACCAAAACACACAACAGCAACTGACTCATTCAATTAACTCACAACAAGCAAACACCAGGCCTATGAGTTAACAACACACAATTACTGAAGGTTTTTACCATCGACTTCACATGAATATCCGGGCGCTCATTCATACACAAACGAGTCTCTTTTTAAATAAGATTGCTCTTGAATCAAACACCCCTCCTCCCCTGCAGCACTTGGCACCTTCCCAATCAACAGGATTGCCACAGCAGGCTGTCACCTCTCTTCCCTCTGCAGTGCAGAGAGGAGAGAGGTTTGACCCACACAATCAATTCAACTTCAGTTCAATAAATACACATATTTAAAAGCATGCAGTAGTAGTGCACTTCAGCAAAGCATTTCATTTACAGATGATGATAAAACATACAATGACACAACTTGACCCACACTTCCACGCCGGCTGGATGGTGGTTCATTTGGAAGCAGCTGTGTAGTCATGTGTGTGCAATGTCCCAGATCAACAAGCTTACAACGCGTTGTAAGCTTGTTGATCTGCTATTTCTGCTTTTTTAAATATTTGAAAATGTGTGAACATTTTTCAACATGACGAGACGATTATGACGCTCTGGATGGGATTCTGGTGAGGAGGACTGGAGTGATGGTGACACCGTATAGGAGGCTATGGCAGTAGTTCAACACAATGACTGAATGTTGTTAGCAGGGACGTGCAGGGGGATTTGGAGAGGGCAGAGGCTGGAATTTCAAAAGGGCAACTATTGTCGCCCCGGCCCGATTACCATACTTTATGTACACTCTCAGAGTTACAGACCCATACGGGTCCATTTGGTCCCTGTCCATCATTTAGCTGGGGACCCCCTGGAACCCCCTTAAGTACCCCTGGGGTTCCTCGGACCCCACTTTGAGAACCAATGCTCTCCATCATCAAAGTTGCATCACCCCTGCCTTAGTGTGTGCAGTGAGATGACTAATTTGGGCCATATTATCTCCAATGACCTTTCAGGTGACGAGGACATCTATAGGCAGCGGTGGAAGCTGTATGTATGCCCAAGCAAACATGCTGTGTCACAAATTTAGCATGTGCTCAGTACCGGTGAAGATCTCTCTCTTTACATCTTTCTGTAAACCTCTGTATTCTGCCCACCTTTGGTGTCGCTACAGACAAGGCAGCCTCAGAGAGCAACATTGTATTTTATTTATTTATAAGGCCTTGTGTGGTAAACGTCCTTTATACCTATCCTCGCTTTTGGAACCAGAGGTTACTGGACATTCAACACGTTCACAAACACACATTAGATATACCAGTCCACGTAAGAGCAGTGAACAAGGAAAGACTGCTTTTATTTATTATGCTCAACAGAAATGGAACAAACTTCAGGACTCTCTGAAACTGGTGTGATTGGTCTCAATAGAGACATTCAGGGTGCTTCTTGAGGACACACTACATAGTGACTGCACCTGTTTCATGTAACACTATGTTTATTTGCATCTATGACATTGTAATCAATGTAATGTGATTCAAATGTTTGTTATTGTTTTTCTTTGTCTCCGCCAGGAGACTATGTTTTCACTTTCCGTCCCCCCCCCTCGGCCAAGCTAACATTGGTCAAGCCTCACGTGACACGTGACAATACGTTGAAAGAGTGTGCTCGGATTGGCTAGTGAGACGCATGACGTATAGCGGCCTATAAATAGATGTGTCACTTTGAAAGAGTCTTGGTCTCTTTCAAAGTGAGGTAAGACAGGAATAATCACGAAATGGCTGAGAAATGGCGGAGCAATACATTATGTAGACACACTGGTGTCATCACAATACGTAATATAAATAGCTTAGACAGGATTAATCAAGAACAGTACAATCCAGTACAAACTGATATCACAGTTGATGACAGTTGATAGCACGGTTCTGCTGGCGGAGACTTGTGTTCCGAGGAGCACATTTTCTAGTTATATATGTATTTTATATGTTGTTATCAGGGCATCCTTGAAAAAGAGAGCTTGGTCTCAATGGGCTTACCCATGAATAAATAAAGGAAAAAGAAAAGAAAGAAAGACGACTCACAGTGGCTTATAATGACTGTATGAGGCTGCTGAGAAGCTCCAAGAAGCTCCAGTGCAAGCCAGATGTTTGTTAGTGTTGGGGTATCCACCTGCTCTCTGTTATAACCTTATGTACAGGTTTATGTGTGTGTTAGTGTTGGGGTACCCACATGCTCTGTGCTATGTGACCTTATGTACAGGTTTATGTGTAGGTCATCTGAGTCAGTAAATGACATCATCACAGTCATAACAGACCCTACACACACAGTTCTGTCAGGTTCTCCTCTAGACTGTGGAACCATTGGCATCACATGTCTGTATGTCAGAACAATGTGGGATTATTTGCATTTTATTTGTATGCCCTGTTGCTGTTACACTGCCACCTTGTGGTCACAATGAGCCACTGTCACTGACTGTGTGTTACACTGCTGCTGCTATTGTGGAAGATAATTATCACCATGACGATAAACTAGTGGAAGAGAGACACTTCTCCTCTACAAGGCTATAACACACACACGCACGCACGCACACACACACGCACACGCGCACACGCACGCGCACGCGCACGCACACGCACGCACACGCACACGCACGCACGCACACACACACACACGCGCACGCGCACGCACACGCACACGCACACGCACACGCACGCACACGCACACGCACACGCACACACACACGCAGGCACGATAACATATAATCACAATAATCAAAGGACGGATAAGAAGCTCTTAAAACTAAAGGCTTTCACTTTCTGTCTGAGTAAGAGGCTCTGCACGCCATCCAGTTAACACTGTCTGGATGTACAGTACGGTTGTTGTCAGGTAGAAACCTTGTATGTCCAAAACGCTTACTTTTCAGGAATAAAATATAACCATGTGTTCCAATGGATCCAATGTAGTTATTATTTAGTCACAACCTCTTGTTGATACTTTTCACCGCTTCAGCATTTATATAAACCCACACAGACACACTTAAACACTTTCAAGTTTACTTAGGAAAAAAAATGCAAAAATAGCAGATCTACAAGCTCACAACGAGTCAATGCGTTGAGAGCTCGCTGATCGTCTATTTGTCCTACTTTTGTTGGACACTGTAGTATGATGAAGGAGGTTATTCATTTACAAACAGACAAAATATTTAAACAAACGTATGTGGAGATACAAGGTTTCTTTTTCCGACCGCAGCGGTATCCGGTGTCACAGAGTTCATTCAGCCATACGTGACTCATTCACACACATTGTATTCAATATCAACACTAACAACCAGTGGTGTCATGGAGGCCACACGGAGTAGGATGGCGTGTGGCCAGTGATTTTTTCACGTGCAAGGTACGGCACGGCACGGTACACTTGACGCACGTGTGAAAATGTTTCCTCAGATTCCTCACACGCCTTACATCTATAGGCTATACACACCATGTATATATATATATCTGTATATACATCTATAGGCTATACACACCATGTATATATATATATCTGTATATACATCTATAGGCTACACGGTAACAACACAGCATGTTGGCTTCAGTAAAGGGCTGCTGTCAGTATCCTATCTGCACGCAGCAATGCCTCAGCCACCGTCAAAGAAGAGAAAGATACTCGTTCAAAGCAAACTTTTAGTTTCAGCTCTATAATTCATGCCATTCCTTGAATTTGTATTAGTTTAAAAATACTAAAACTAAGATAAAAAACATGTTTCCTAATTTAAGGTGAAATAAAATGCGCACGGTGTGCATGTGACGTCATTAAAACACCGTCCTGCCAGTAAGAAAATCACCATGACACCGCTGCTAAAAACCAGGGACGTGGCATGCACAGATAGGCATGAAAGGGGGCTTGAGCACCTGCCCTTTTAGCCGTCGGTAAAAAAAAAGTGCCCTCTCCAGACTATAAAAAGAAAATAGACTAGAAAACTATTTCCCCCAAAAAGACATTTCAACTGCCCTATAGCGGCCTAACGGTAAGGCCGACAAAAATGTCAGTGGATGCGTTGGATGCATCTCAAAGTGAACTTTACTCAGGTTTCAAGTTTGTCGCCGTCCGACCTTCCTAGCCCGTGTTATTAAAGAAAAACGGGCGACAATGGCCAAAACTAAACTTAATCGAAAATTGGTGAAAGTGGCCGTTTCCAAGACGTTTTGGCCATTATTTCTGGAACGGAAGGTCCAATCTGCTCAGTTCAAATCTTGTTGAATGCGTGACTTTGAGGACATTGAGTACGCAATGACACCTTTTTGGGGTTTTCGGGCCATAAAGTATGGTAATCGGGCCGGGGCGACAATAGTTGCCCTTTTGAAATTCCAGCCTCTGCCCTCTCCAAATCCCCCTGCACGTCCCTGCTAACAACATTCAGTCATTGTGTTGAACTACTGCCATAGCCTCCTATACGGTGTCACCATCACTCCAGTCTTGCTCACCATAACCCCATCCAGAGCGTCATAATCGTCTCGTCATGTTGAAAAATGTTCACACATTTTCAAATATTTAAAAAAGCAGAAATAGCAGATCAACAAGCTTACAACGCGTTGTAAGCTTGTTGATCAGGGACATTGCACACACATGACTACACAGCTGCTTCCAAATGAACCACCATCCAGCTGGCCTGGAAGTGTGGGTCAAGTTGTGTCATTGTATGTTTTATCATCATCTGTAAATGAAACGCTTTGCTGAAGTGTACTACTACTACATGGTGTTAAATATGTGTATTTATTGAACTGAAGTTGAATTGATTGTGTGGGTCACACCTCTCTCCTCTCTGCACTGCAGAGGGAAGAGATGTGACAGCCTGCTGTGGCAATCCTGTTGATTGGGAAGGTGCCAAGTGCTGCAGGGGAGGAGGGGTGTTTGATTCAAGAGCAAAAAAAACCTAACCCTTATTTAAAAAGAGACTAGTTTGTGTATGAATGAGCGCCCGGATATTCATGTGAAGTCGATGGTAAAAACCTTCAGTAATTGTGTGTTGTTAACTCATAGGCCTGGTGTTTGCTTGTTGTGAGTTAATTGAATGAGTCAGTTGCTGTCATGTGTTTTGGTACGTCTCACTCCCTATAAAAAGGAGCCTGCAGGTGAACAGAGTCAGTCAGACCGTGGTTGATGCACAGGTAACAGTCTTGAGTGAGAGCTGCCAGAGCCCTTTGAAAGTAAGGGTATGGCCTGGTACAGCTTCTCATCTGTTTATACGTGTTGACCCTTAGTGTTGTCTTCAGGTGTGTTTGTGTTTATAAAGCTGTTATTATTGTCGAGGCTGTACTATATTATAGTCTGCACGTGGACTGCTGGAGTTGGAGAGGTGAATAAAAAAAATCGTTTTTGGACTCTGGTTGTCTTTTGGCAGTGGCGTGCACAGACATTTTGAGGGGCAGGTGCTCAAGTAAATTATACTTTTTTTTGTTTACTTGGTCTGCTCTTTTTTTCCCTCTACACCTATACCTCTTTGCCAAAAATAGCCGATCTACAAGCCCACAACGCCTCGCCTCTTTGCCAAAAATAGCCGATCTACAAGTCCACAACGCCTCGCAGCGCGAGGCGTTGTGGGCTTGTAGATCGGCTATTTTTGGCTAAAGTTCTCCTCAGAAAAGGGATGCTAGGTTTCGAGTGGTTATGGTAAAAAGAAAAATCATATCACATAAAGATTTGGCGGACCCCCTGTAGTAACTCTGAGGACCCCCTAGGGGTCCCGGACCCCCAGTTGAAGACCCCTGCTGTAAACTGGAAAAAAAAAAACTTTTTTCTCTTTTTTTTCAAAAGGGCACTTCTGCTCAAGAGGGCAAAGGGCAGGTGCTTTAGCAACACCTAGAGTCTATCTGTGCACGTCCCTGCTTTTTCGAGCCTTGACCGTTCGGCTAACTATCACACTCCTCATCAGAACCCCATCCAGAGACCACATCACAGGCAGAGCCTCATCCAGAGACCACATCACACCCAGTCCTCCTCACAGGCAGAGCCCCCATCCAGAGACCACATCACACCCAGTCCTCCATGACCTCCACTGGCTCCCGGTCAAACACACAATAGATTTCAAGGTACTGAAATACTAAAATGTTTTACTTAGGTCAGGGGTCTTCAACAGGGGGTCCAGGACCCCTTGGGGGTCCTCAGAGTTACTACAGGGGGTCCGCCAAATCTCTGTGTGATAAGATTTTTTTTCACCTTAAAGGGTAAGACCACTTTGGTAGAGGTTTGGGTTGTGTGGTTATCTTGCCATGATGTAACTCCAAAGGTGGACAAGAAATAAAAAATAATTGCTCCATCGATTAGAAATTGATCATTCAAAATATGCTCCTCATTGACTTACATTGTACGGTAAAACAGCTCTCAAAGTCTCTCTTTTAGCACATAAATGAACCCAAACATAGCTGATTCAGACAATATAGAACATCACCAAACCCACCACTGTTTGTTTTTTTAATAAAAATGTCAACTTCCTGTTGATTTTACTATTTGAAGATCTGGATCTGGATCCGGATCCGCGGATCCAGTCCAGGTTTTTATTAAAAAAGAAAACAGTAGTGTATTACAGTAGTAATTATATCATGTTCCTGTAGCATCTGTTCAAGTGAATGATTTCACTACTGGTTGGTTTTCAACACCATTTGGAATGAAGCAGGGAGATGTTTTATCTCCCTCTTTATTCGCTATTTTTGTTAAGTAAGAGTAAGATCTTCTCAGATTTTCTCATGTGGTACCCTGTCTCTGGACTATATGATGCATATAAGTGCTTGGGCCTTACGCTAGATGAATTTATGTCTTATGATTTTGGAACTGGAATTTTGGCAGACTCTGCAGGTAGGGCTGTTGGGTCAATTATTAGTAAAATTAAATTCTGTAAAGATATTGGTTACAATAATAGAACAAAAGAGTTCTAAATGATTAACTTATTCAGAAATTAATGATCTCCATTAATTGTCACCTGCATGCCCAGCGGGGTTTCAATCAATGAGCCACTGTTACACTGACTGCTGTCATTATGGAAGAGAATTATTACCTTGATGATAAACTGATGGAAGAGAGACACTTCCAGTCCACAAGTCAACACACGCACAGACAGACACACACACACACACACACACACACACACACACACACACACACACACACACACACACACACACACACACACACACACACACACACGCGCGCACGCGCGCGCTCTAACACATAATCACATTAGTCAAAGGACGGATAAGAAGCTCTTAAAACAGAAGCTCTTAAAACAAAAAGTCTTTCACTTTCGAACTGAGTAAGAAGCGTGGCAAAATCAGTTTGACTCCTTTAGACCAGTGGTTTTCAACCTTATTCATGCCAAGGACCCCTAAATTGATATACATTTGGCCGCGGACCCCCATTTGAAAATGTTTTGTGCCAGGGACCCCCCAGAAGCAAAGATATCAGTTAATTTTCACTTTGAAAAAATATAAATATTCAAAGATATGCACACATTTTCACTATTTTTCAAAAATAGTAGATATACAAGCTCATATGAGCTATGAGCTTGTATATCTGCTATTTTTGAATAGCCAAAGCTAAGTGGTTAAAATATTTGTGACGCTATGTTAATTAATTTCGCCGGGGACCCCCTGGTACTCCCTCAAGGACCACTGGTGGTCCCCGGACCACTGGTTGAAAACCACTGCTTTAGACATATTACATGGGCTATATGAAAATAGCCGATCTACAAGCTCACAACGCGGTGTGTGCTTGTAGATTGTCTATTTTCCCAAAACATCTTGAAATATTTAAAAAAAAATGTGGAATGTTTTTTTTAAAGATTTTAACAACGCAAATCGTGTATGGGGGGTCCCTGGCACAAAATATTTGTAGATGGGTGGGGGGTCCGGACAAATACAATAATTTGGGGGTCTTTGACATGAAAATGGTTGAGAACCACTGGTTTGAACAGCATTAGGAAACAAGACCAAATAATCAACTACACTTTAGAAACAAGCCCCCCCCAAAAAAAAAACCTGTAACTGTCAATATTTATTTAAGTGACTTTGCAGAAAAACAGGCCAGAAGTCGCTTATAATAAAAAGACATGGCAACGCTGGCTCTGAAGAGTCCGTCACAACAGTGGTTCTCAAACTGTGGGTCGGGGGGGTCCCCAGATGACAGCGAAGTGACCATTTACTGTAAGGACTTTTAAGACCTAAAAAACTAAAAGAAAATGAATTTAAGGACTTTAAGACCAAAAGAAAAAAACAATAAGAAAATAAAAAGACCATTACTTCATCAAAAGTAATCACCAAAACTATATTACAAAAAGTGGTCAAATATACTGTAGGTCAGTGGTTTTCAACCTTTTTCATGAAAAGGACCCCTAAATTGATATACATTTGGCCGCGGACCCCCGTGTGAAAATGTTTTGTGCCAGGGACCCCCAGAAGCAAAGATATCAGTTAATTAAAGCTTAAAAAAATATATGAATATTCAAAGATATTCACACTTTTTCAAGGTTTCTCAAAAATAGCAGATATACAAGCTCATAGCGCGGCACCGAGTGCCGCGCTATGAGCTTGTATATCTGCTATTTTTGAATAGCCAAAGCTAAGTGGTTAAAAATTACTGTGACGCTAACTAATTTCGCTGGGGACCCCCTGGTACTCCCTCAAGGACCACTGGTGGTCCCTGGACCACTGGTTGAAAACCGATGCTGTAGGTCAAATTGTCAAATAATATAAGAAAGAGGCAAAGATTGTGAAAAGAGCAGATTTTCGTGAGGCGGTTGTGAGCTTGTAGATCTGCTATTTTCACAATATCTATCTGTGGAACCGAGTCAAATGTAATGCCTCAACTCTTACAATTCCAAGTCAGGGGGGGGGGGGGTCACAACCTGAAAAGGTCGAGAACTATTGCGTTTTTTAACCTTATAAGCCTGAAGCCGAAAATAGCAGATCTACAAGATCAGTGAGCCTGTAGATCTGTTATTTTTCAGTGCATGACACCGGCACGCAACCAAGTTATGCATCTTCTCATCTAACTCCTATAATCCTAAACCCTAACTATCTATTTTAACCATAAAAACAACCATTTATTTTTCTGAGGACAAGGAAAATTGTCCTCACAATTATAGTAACTAACACACACACACACACACACACACACACACACACACACACACACACACACACACACACACACACACACACACACACACACACACACTGGATTGTTACTTAAAGGACGACTTCACCGCTTTTCAACCTTCATATAATTGGTCCTTACTAATACTCATGATAAAATGGTAAAAAAACAAATCTACTCGGTCTGTGTCTGAGGGCTGTGGACAGTTCCCGTCTACCAGTGACATCATCAATGGGGAATCCAAGCTAATAGAAACTGCAGGCTTTCTATTCCTGGAAAGTTGCAATGCAATAAAAGAAGCCATTGTTCTCGTGTTAATACAAATCTAAATAAAAAATGTGAAATCTTGTTGGGAAAAAAAATCATGCCTAACGATGATGTCACTGGTAGACAGGTTTCTGGACTGTCCACAGCCCTCCTATGAGACACAGACCAAGTAGAAAAAAATGGTATAATTTTATCATGAGTCTTAGTGATAGTGAGGACCAATTATATGAAGATAGGTTGAAAAGCGGTGAAGTCGTCCTTTAAGGGTCATGTAATCTCTTCAACTTTTTAATCATTAAAACATTTGCTTTTTTCAAACTAAATGTTTATGAGTTTGAGAGGAAGGCGTGTTATGTTTTATTATATCGTTGTTGTCGGGCAGAAACCTCTTATCTCCTTATTCTTTTTGTAAATTAATGCCCTACTCGATCACACTACGAAAGTATCAAAAGTAGCAGATCTACAAGCTTGAAGCGTGGCGCGAAGTGACACGCTTCAAGCTTGTAGATCTGCTACTTTTGATACAGTTACAGTTTGACAGTTTTGATACAGTAACAGTTTTGGACAGTTTTGGGTTTCCATCTGACAGAGACCATATTTAACTAATAATAATAATAATAATAATAATTAGAATGCTAATATAATCAACTACTACTACAATTATTAATTATAGCCTAATAATAATAATAATAATAATAATAATAATAATAATAATAATAATAATAATAATGATAATAATAATAATAACAATAACAAAGATAGCATAAAATAATCTAAAAACGTGTCAATAAAATATTATATTATGAACTGTTACTGTTCAGCAGTAAAATATAATGGATGTGCATGATTATAAGATATAAAAATAATAAAACACTTGAGTAACCTTATTCATCCACCCATAAATTGAATGTAGTTTCTTTGTTGTAGAGACTATGTAACCTTATGTGTAAATCCTGTTAGTGTTTTGTCTCAGGCCAGGTTATGCATGTTGTTTATTTTAACTGCAGAATATTTAAACAATATTAATATTATTAACATTATTAACATAATATTAATATTATTAGTATTAATATTAAAGCTTCTTTGTTTCTGACTATGAGTCATGGCTGTAAAATGTCTGTTATGTCTGGTATGGCAGACAGACAGACAGACAGACAGGCAGGCAGGCAGGCAGGCAGACAGACAGGCAGACAGGCAGAAAGGCAGACAGACAGGCAGGCAGGCAGACAAGCAGGCAGGCAGAAAGGCAGACAGGCAGAAAGGCAGACAGACAGACCTCATGCCACAAAGTTAAACCCTTAACTATAAGTGCGAGTCATAAAATAATTAAATAATGCCAATATTGCATCATAATGCAGAATAAAGTTCCTGCATAATGCAGGTCCATACACCCTACATATACACACTGCATCTATCTGACTGTATCCAATATAAAACATAATAGAAACCGTTGCAACCAGATATTGAATCTAATAACATTATGTATAGTTATGCATCAAACAGTGGATTATGGAACATTGTTTTGTAATGCATAAAGTCATGCATAGCCTATGCAAGTCTGTACCACATATATGCATTGCAAATAAGAAGCTACATTTGTAACTGTAATGATGGGCTAGTGATCATATCTATATGTCAAATAAAACATAAATTGTTGAATCAATATGATTTTGCACCAGACCTAGTGAATTATGGAACGCATAGTTTTGTAATGCATAATAAAGTTATGCAAACACAGCCTGTGCATGCATGTCTATACCAGATGCAGTGGTGTAAAGTAACTAAGTACATTTACTTAAGTAGGCTACTGTACTTAAATACACTTTTGAGGATTTTTTTTACTTTACTGCAGACCTTTCCCATTTTCAATACTTTTACTTCTACTCCACTACATCTCAGAGGCAAGTATTTACTTTTACTCCACTACAATTATTTGACAGCTTTAGTTACTAGTTACTTTGCAGATTTAGATTATTATCACAAAACATACATTAACCACTTCAGCCCTATATATATTTCTTCCATTTGAAAATAGCAGATCTACAAGCTCACAATGCATCACAATGCTGTGCATTGTGAGCTTGTAGATCTGCTATTTTCAAATGTTTTTATACATTTTGAACTTGTGAAATGGGACAGTCTGCACAATAGTAGTAGTACTTTTACGTTTGGTAATTTAAGTAGGCCTACATTTTGATACCAAAATACATTTATACTTTTACTCAAGTACATTTGTAATACCTTACTTGTACTTATAACAGAGCATTTCTACACTGCATTATTGATATTTTTACTTAGTAAAAAAATGTGAATACTTTTTACACCACTGATATCTATATGTAAAATAAAACATAAATCTTTGAATCTATTGATTTCGCAGTGCACAAAACCTAGTGAATTATGGAACATAGTTTTGTCATGCATAATAAAGTTATGCAAACACAGCCCGTGCATGTGTGTCTATAGCAGATGACTTTGCACATTAGAAAGTTGTATTCGTAAGGATGGTATAATCTGTCTATCTGTATCCAAGCCTTAACTGAATGAATCATAAATTGTTGAATGAAGATTGAATATAATTTATGCACCAAAACCTACCAGTGTAAAATATGGAACATATTACAGTTTTAACTCACCCGTTTGTCCTTATCGTAGTGTTGTTGATGCTTCTGCTTCTCGGTCACAATGTGAATGAATATACTTTCATTTTCATTCACAGCTTCTTCACAAACTAACTTTATTCCTCAGAGATGACACTTAATGAGTTAATCCAAAGTAGGTTGAGTGGGGGTGCGGTTTAACAACTCATTTCATAGGCTCACAGATAAAGGAACAATACAGGCTGTTATATGATCATTAATCCACTCCCTAGTTTCACATACTTTTACTTTCGGTTATAGCCTAGGTAGCCCTGAAACATTATCACGACAGTCATGACCAAACTTCAACCTGGTGTTTGCACTTTCTCCCTTTACGGCCCGTACATCTACATAAACGTTCACATGTCAAATATAAAGTCTTTAGCTCATGGCCACGGATGTTAAAATGATGTCCGGCTTCTCAGAAGTACCCGTATCTTCCGTATTGTTCAATAAAAAGCATTGTAATCCGATCGCCGGCCATTTTCTCATAGAGTTATGACTTATCAGCGTGCAATACACCTCCCAACCGATAGGGTCGCGTAGTTGAAAGCATATGGAGAGAATACGGAGAAAATGGTCACCGATCGAATTAAAATGTTTTTTTTATTGAACAATACGGAAGATACAGGTACTTCTGAGGACTCGTACATAATAACAACATTTGTGGCCATGAGGTAAGTAATTTATATTTGAAATTTGAACGTTTATGTAGATGTACGGGCCGTAAAATAAAAAAAAGTGCAAACACCAGGTTGAAGTTACATACATGACAGTCATATATTATATGACAGTCATCATGACGAAACAACAAGGTTGAAGTTTCGTAATAAAAATAATATATGACTGTATCATTGTTAGGTTGGTGTTTACAGCCCTATAAAGCCTGCTTTATACTTCGCCACAGCCCGCATAGCAGATCAACAAGCTCACAATGCGTCGCGGACAGACGTGTTGTAAGCTTGTAGATCTGCTATTTTTTTCTTTCCACTGTCCACACCGTCGTGCGTTGAAGTATATTACCATGGTTACGACGACAAGCGGTGAATGACGGCTATAGAGGCCTAATTGTTCTGTTTATTGTTTCACAGAAAAAAACACGGTTGTATTCTTTAGTTTTATTCATTATATTGATTTATTTATGTATTGGAAGAAGAAAGACCATCATAGATCTTGTAATTGATCCACTACATCTCAGAGGCAAATATAATATTATACTTTTACTCCACTACAATTATTTGAAAACTTTAGTTACTAGTTACTTTGCGATTTAGATTATTATTACAAAACATTCATTAACCACTTCAGCCCTTACATTTTGGTCATTTGAAAATAGCCCATGCGACGCATTGTGAGCTTGTAGATCTGCCATTTTCAAAAGATTTGTATACATTTAAAAACTTGTGAAATGGGACATTCTGCATAATGAGTAGGCTACTTTCTACTTTTGGTATTTTAAGGACATTTTGATACCAATACTGTACTTTTACTCAAGTACATTTTTAATTCCGGACTTTTACTTGTAACAGAGTATTTTCTATATTGCAGTATTGATACTTTTACTCAAGTAAAAAAATGTCAGTACTCTTTTCCCACCACTGCTTATTACGAGCCTGATGATAGAGGCTGAGTCACGTGGTTTCATGTCTGGATGCTTTCACTTTGCTCTGATCCCACTTCTGTGAAATCACGTGACATCTGAGCAGAGCATGTGTGCGAGTAATCAACCACACACACGCACGCACGCACGCGCGCACAGACAGACAGACAGACAGACAGACAGACAGACAGACAGACAGACAGACAGATCCCAACTTCTTTTGAAAAAGGAAAAATAAAAAAGTATAGTTTTTTTCCACAATATTTTCAATAATTCCAAAACTCCCATCATGGACGCTTTTGCAATAAATAATAAAATGCTATAACACATGTAACGCTCATATTATTATTTAATCATTATCTTAACGTAATCCAAAACAAAAAATAAAAGTTTTACACATAAGCAACAATACCTCATAAAATATCATGTTGTATGAACTGCTGTGATGCAGACAGGAGAGAATGCCTAAGAGCTTGTAGATCTGCTATTTCGTTGAAGAGGTTTGGTGTGTAGAGAGGAAAAAAAGAGCAGATATTGAGGGTTTAAGTGGTTAAACCTCTATGAAACATGGAGCCACACATCTGTACAACATCTGGAGCCAGGTCCTCAACCTGTGGAACGGGGCCCACTGGTGGACCGTGAGGATATTGCAAGTGGGCCCCACAAATAATTCGCAAAAACATAGTTTTTAATAATAATTAAAAATGAAATAAAAATATGTAAAAAAGAAAAAAAAAAAAAAAAGAAAACGAACAAACAAATGGTATATTTACTTTAAAACGAGATACCAATAAATAGGAACTTACACTAAAGTATATTATTTATAATAGTTGCATTGATCCAAGCCGGGAACACAATCGATTGATTTATCATTCAGATAAACACGCTCTAGATTGCCGATGGCCTAATTGGGAACCACTGGGATCCTCACATACTCAAATCATGGAGACATTAAATGACAGACAGATATACACTAGGCCAGGGGTCTTCAACAGGGGGTCCGGGACCCCTAGGGGGTCCTCAGAGTTACTACAGGGGGTCCGCCAAAATCTTTGTGTGATATGATTTTTCTTTTTACATTAACCACTTGAACCCTAGCATCCCTTTTCTGAAGAGAACTTTAGCCAAAAATAGCCGATCTACAAGCTCACAACGCCTCGCGCTGCGAGGCGTTGTGAGCTTGTAGATCTATATTTTTGGCAAAGAGTTATAGGTGTAGAGGGAAAGAAGAGCCGCACAAGTTTATCTGAAACACAATTTTATACAATATAGAGGGGGTCCCTGGTTCATCCCTCTCTCAGCTAGGGGGTCCTTGGCCTGAAAACGTTGAAGACCCCTGGCCTACTATGCAGAACATCATATAAACAGTTTAAAGGTATAAGAAAAACTAAAGAATATGTACAATAAACAGTTTGAGGGGGGGGGGGGGTCTATGTTATGACTTTGACAGGGGCCAGTTTAGAATTGCAGCCTCCTGAAGGTGTTCTTTTAGGGCGGTTTTGAAAGAGAGTAGGGTTTTACACTCCTTTACTCCTTTTGGTATAGGGCATTCCAAGACACTGCAATTACTGGACAGCTCTGGTTACTAGTAGACTTAGATAATTAATAGTTAATTAATCATATTTTTAACTAGAAAGTACTGTTCCTGAGGAAACAGTGTGGGACCGCTAAGAATGTTGAAGGTATCACACTAGAAAGTATTGTTCCTGATTAATTCTGTCTTACCTATTCATATTATACATATTGTGATGTCACGTGAAGCTAGACCAATCCACACTAATAATAGGTATGAAGGACTAGTTAGTAAATAGGGTGTTTTTAGCGGCGCTATAGAGGGCAGGTGTGCCCTCTATACCTGGCTTTTGCGTCAACGTTCTGATTGGTCAGACACGTCAACAAAGTGATTGGTCAAGCTTCACGTGACACGTGGCTATAAACACATTATAAACACTTATTGATGACAAAATGTATCGAAGGCGCCGCTACCTTCACACAGGTGTGATTTTTAACAGAAGGATCTACAAGCTCATAACGAGTCGCATGGCCTTCTGAGCATCACTTGTTGTGAGTTTGTAGATCTGCTATGTTTGCTTTTGAAAAAAATAACACGTTACCGTTGATTAATCGTATAATCGAGGCTAAAGTTATAAATAACGGTGATGGTGATCTGAACTCATCCAGCCCTTCACTGGCTTCCTGTTCCTGTCCACACCCTAAACCGAAACACTGGAAATGACCAGTGGTGTAAAGTAACTAAGTAAAGTAACATTTTTAGGTATTTCTTAGTTAACTGGAGTATTTTCCAAGTTGCAGTACTTTTACTTCTACTCGACTACATCTCAGAGGCAAATATTATACTTTTACTCCACTACAATTATTTGAAAACTTTAGTTACTTTGTAGATTTTGACTTTTTTTACAAAACACAAAACATGCGTTAATCACTTCAGCCCTATATGCATTTCGGCCATTTGAAAATATCAGATCTACAAACTCACAATGCGTCACATTGTGAGCTTGTAGATCAACTATTCTCAAATAGCCTATGTTTAAAATAGGACTAAAGTGGTTAATGTATGTTTTGTAATATAATCATTTATATCGGCAAAGTAACTAAAGTTTTCAAATAATTGTAGTGTAGTAAAAGTACAATATTTGCCTCTGAGATGTAGTGGAGTAGAAGTAAAAGTACTGCAACTTGGAAATACTCCAGTAAAGTAAAAGTACCTCAAAATTGTACTTTAAAATACAACACTTGAGTAAATGTACTTGGTTACTTTCCACCACCGATCGTGTGGCTGATCTGGGGTACTGCGGACTTTACCTCATCAGTTGTCATGGTTACCGCACAAAGACGCTTGAATGACAAAAGAGACACAGGAGAGAGCTTAGAGAGAGAGAGACACGTTTATTAACGTAACACACATTAACCCTTTCTGTTCACCTTCAGAGGCGCTGCCCTTGTGTGTGTGTGTGTGTGTGTGTGTGAACACGTTTTAACTGAAGGTTAAAAACAGTGGGAAATAGCAGATCTACAAGCTCACAACGCGTCGCGATGCGACGCGTTGTGAGCTTGTAGATCGGCTATTTCCGTAATTAAGTTATTTCACCTTCAGAGGCGCTGCCCTTGTGTGTGTGTGTGTGTGTGTGTGTGAACACGTTTTAACTGAAGGTTAAAAACAGTGGGAAATAGCAGATCTACAAGCTCACAACGCGTCGCGATGCGACGCGTTGTGAGCTTGTAGATCGGCTATTTCCGTAATTAAGTTATTTCCATTATTAAGTTATTAAATATGTCAAGTCATTTCTTTGTATATTTAGGTCATATCTGCCATGCCTGTGCGACTTCAAAGCCTTTAAAGCCCAAAAACAGAAATTACATGTTGATTCACGTGTCCCATAGTGTTCAACGACTAAAGCACCATTAAATGGATAACTTTGACAGCCCTAGTGGACAGCTGGGCTCGGCCGGGCTCGCCGTGGGGGGGGGCTGGGCCTCTTTTTTGCTGCTTCTGTGCATGAGGTAGGCGGCCGTCATTCCCGCCATCAGGCTGTAGGTGGCGACCACACACTGTTAAAACACAACACAGCACAACACACATGATGTGTTAATATTGTACATGTTTTATAGAGGTGTGTGTGTGTGTGTGTGTGTGTGTGTGTGTGTGTGTGTGTGTGTGTGTGTGTGTGTGTGTGTGTGTGTGTGTGTGTGTGTGTGTGTGTGTGTGTGTGTCTAATTGATTGATTGAATACTTTATTAACAGTATACACATAGTACTGTGGTACGATTATACAATGGTGCTAAAAGACACAAAAAAAAAAACACCAAAAATAAGCCCTGAGGGCTTGTTTTCATTGTTATTATGGTCCTGTGGTTGGGTTGGCTGGTTACAATGTCACAACAACATTCCCATGCTTGTAACCATGACGTCACAACAGTGTTGTTCACTATGTCATCACTATGACAACAACTCCACATGGCTATTAAGGGAGACATTAACAGGTTTTCACAGTTTTATGTGAGGGTGTTAAATATATACATTTAAACTGTTTCTCTGCAACTGAGTGGGATTTAACAACAGCCTGGATTACAAAGTGAAAACATTCGGGCAACAATTTCATTCTCACAAAATCCACCGGGTTGAGAAAATCGTTCAGGAAAATGGCGGACGAAAAGAAGGAATTCATGGCGGTCTTACAGAGGGAGCTAAAGGCCTTCAGAAAAGGTAGAAAGGAGTGTCTACGAACGCGAGCGCACATCAAAGACCAGAGCTGTAACATAGACTGGCACATGAAGGAGCAGTTCAAGACGCTCCATCGCTTTCTGGACCGCGAGGAGAAGGCGCTGAACGACGCGCTGACGCAGGAGGAGAAGCAGAAGCTGCAGAGGATGACGTCCAAGCAGAAGAGCCTGGACCGAGGCATCTCCACCCTCTCCAGGACCATCAAAGCCACGACCAAGATTCAAAACGCGAAACACGCGCAGCAGCACATGACCAAAGTGGAGCCCAAGCTGCGCGCGCTGCCCGACCCGCGGCTGGAGCGCGGCGCGCTGATCGACGAGGTCAAACACCGGGGCAACCTCCTCTTCAGGGTCTGGGAGAAGATGAAGGGCATGGTCTCCTACACGCCCGTGCTCCTGGACGCCGGCACCGCCCACCCGGTCTACAGCCTGAACGGCGATCTGACGGCGGCGCTGCGGCTGCCCGAGGGAGACGCCGCCGGGCTGGAGCGGCAGCGGCTCCCGGACAACCCGGAGAGGTTCGACCACTGGTACCTGGTGCTGGGCAGCGAGGGCTTCAGCTCGGGGGTCCACAGCTGGATCGTGGAGGTGGGGGACAACGAGCGCTGGCAGGTGGGCGTGTTGTCGGAGTCGTTCCACAGGAAGGGAGGCGGAGCGGGGGACTTCTGGAGGATCATGTTCGGCGACGGCGAGTACAACGCGCGCTGTTCGCCGGGCCGGTACCAGGACCTGAACGTCAAGCCCCCCAGACCCAGGAGGATCAGGGTCCTGCTGGACTGGAACGGAGGGAAGCTGTCCTTCTCCGACCCCGACGCCAACAGACACATACACACCTTCACGCACACTTTCACCGAGACGCTCTTTCCCTTCATTTATAACCGTAACGAAGACCCTCTGAAGGTCTTACCCTGGGAGATCAGCGTCAGGAAGGGAGGAACGGGCATCGCTGTTGTCCTCAGCCCGGCCAGGACAGGCACATAGAACCAGGTCTAGAGCAGTGCTTCTCAAACTTTTTCATGTCAAGGACCCCCCAAATAGACGCTTATTACCCCACGGACCCCCATTTGAAAAGATAAGCCAGGGACCCCCATAAGAGAAGATTTTTTATGGCTCTCTAGCAGTGATTCTCAACCATTTTAATTTCAAGGACCCCCAGTTTAACATGCATTAGGCTACGGACCCCCATTTAATGGCATTTATACCTCTGGGACCCCAATTCATATTGTAAAATCAATGTTAATTTACAGAACCATAAGGGTCCATTTGGTTCCATTTGTACACTCTCAGAGTTAGAACCATTTGGTTCCTGTCCATCATTTAGCTGGGGACCCCCTGGAACCCCTTCAAGTACCCCTGGGGGTCCCCGGACCCCACTTTGAGAACCAATGGTCTAGAGGAGAGGAGAGGAGACTGTTCTCCATGCAAATAGAACCAGCTCTAGAGGAGAGGAGAGGAGACTGTTCTCCCCCTAAAGTCCAAAAGGGTGAAGGGATAAAAGATTTTTTATTTTTGCTACAATGCGAGGCGTTGTGAGCTTGTAGATCAGCTATTTTCAATGTTTTTGCCTCTTATATTACTTGACAATTCGGCCAATGTTTGACCGGTTTTCATCGTATAGTTTGTAGAGGACTTTTGATGCAGTATTGGTCTTTTTTTTTTCATTTCTCTTCTTTTCTTCCTCAAAAGAATCAAAAGAAATCAGGTTGAGAACCACTGATGTGTAGACCATAGTGGTGGATCAGGTGTGTAGACCATAGTGGTGGATCAGGTGTGTAGACCATAGTGGTGGATCAGGTGTGTAGACCATAGAGGTGGATCAGGTGTGTAGACCATAGTGGTGGATCAGGTGTGTAGACCATAGAGGTGGATCAGGTGTGTAGACCATAGTGGTGGATCAGGTGTGTAGACCATAGTGGTGGATCAGGTGTGTAGACCATAGTGGTGGATCAGGTGTGTAGACCATAGTGGTGGATCAGGTGTGTAGACCATAGTGGTGGATCAGGCTGTGTAGACCATAGTAGTGGATCAGGTGTGTAGACCATAGTAGTGGATCAGGTGTGTAGACCATAGTAGTGGATCAGGTGTGTAGACCATAGTGGTGGATCAGGCTGTGTAGACCATAGAGGTGGATCAGGTGTGTAGACCATAGTGGTGGATCAGGCTGTGTAGACCATAGAGGTGGATCAGGTGTGTAGACCATAGTGGTGGATCAGGTGTGTAGACCATAGTGGTGGATCAGGTGTGTAGACCATAGTGGTGGATCAGGTGTGTAGACCATAGTGGTGGATCAGGCTGTGTAGACCATAGAGGTGGATCAGGTGTGTAGACCATAGTGGTGGATCAGGTGTGTAGACCATAGTGGTGGATCAGGTGTGTAGACCATAGTGGTGGATCAGGTGTGTAGACCATAGTGGTGGATCAGGCTGTGTAGACCATAGAGGTGGATCAGGTGTGTAGACCATAGTGGTGGATCAGGTGTGTAGACCATAGTGGTGGATCAGGTGTGTAGACCATAGTGGTGGATCAGGTGTGTAGACCATAGTGATGGATCAGGTGTGTAGACCATAGTGGTGGATCAGGTGTGTAGACCATAGTGGTGGATCAGGTGTGTAGACCATAGTGGTGGATCAGGTGTGTAGACCATAGTGGTGGATCAGGCTGTGTAGACCATAGTGGTGGATCAGGTGTGTAGACCATAGTGGTGGATCAGGTGTGTAGACCATAGTGGTGGATCAGGCTGTGTAGACCATAGTGGTGGATCAGGCTGTGGAGAAGATGGAACGCAGGATCCCAGGAAGCCGGGAGGGGCAGAGGCCTCCCAGGCAGTGTTGCCATGTCGGCTTATTATAAGCGACTTGTAAATATAAGTTGCTTGTAAATATCGGTGGTTGCGGGTTGCGTTTTTCCAACGTGTACTTGCTTATTTAGGCTTGTTTCCAATTATTTTTTATTATTTAAACCAGTGGTTCTCAAATATTTTCATAAATGATGCTTGATGCCACAGGGAGCATTTGTGTCGTTTAGAATATTTCAAAAATATTCCACATTTTCCACATTTTATTGCAAGTTTTTGAAAATAGCAGATCTACAAGCTCACAACGTGTCGCATCGTGACGTGTTGTGAGCTTGTAGATCTGCTATTTTCAACAACAAAAAACGGCCAAAAATAAATAAATACGTATATATATATTTTTGTCCCCCGTTCGAATCTGTCTAGAGAGATTAAGTAACAAGTAACAGTAACAGTTTTTTATTTTCTTTGCAGAGCTGCAAAGCCTGCTTTAATTGAATAATATATTATTGAATAATAATAATGTTTTGAATAAAGACCGCTGCTTAATGCGTATGATGTCAGTCCATTCTCTGTGACGGATGCCCCAGATGTGCCAGTACCATGTTCTGCTTGACCTCCTTCTTGTCAATATATGTGTCCAGTGTCTTTTTGAGACCCCCTTCCAGTGACTCTGATTAGACCAGTGGTTCTCAAACTTTTTCATGTCAAGGACCCCCAAATTAACACTTATTAGCCCGCGGACCCCCATTTGAAATGATAAGCCAGGGACCCCCATAAGAGATGATTTTTACGGCCCTATAGCAGTGATTCTCAACCATTTTAATTTCAAGGACCCCCAGTTTGACATGCATTAAGGCTACGGACCCCCATTTAATGGCATTTCTATCTCTGGGACCCCAATTTATATTGTAAAATCAATGTTAATTTATAACTCTGAGAGTATACAAATGGAACTAAATGGACCCGTTAGGGTCCATTTGGTTCCATTTGTACACTCTCAGAGTTACAGACTCATACGGGTCCATTTGGTTCCTATCCATCATTTAGCTGGGGACCCCCTGGAACCCCCCCAAGGACCACTAGTGGTCCCCGGACCACTGGTTGAAAACCACTGGATTAGACCATGGCTGTGTGTGTATTAAGTTTTGACACTAATACTATTATCACCAAAGGCCTAGTTTTTTATTGTTATTGGGTTTATAGTGATTGTGTTTTTATAGACTTTTTATTATGAAAGATATTCTCCTTTTTAAACAGATGTTGGCCTCTTGTTTTCAGTCCTTTTACCCTTTGCTCTCTTGCCATAAGTTATAACGGACGTTTTCTAAGTATTTAAAAAGGGCCAGAGGTCGTACTATCAACATAATTTTCCTCCCCGTATTCCTTGGATCATGACACAAAATATAAACCTGTTTGATGCCAAATTAAATGTTTCTGTTTTCTTCAAAACACAAATTGTCACACGACGATGTGATCAAGATATATGAGTTAGATTTATCGGATCTCAATCCAATTGCTTATGACTGCCTTCCAAAGTTTGTGCATGCTGGGTTGGGTAGGCAACCTGGCCTGGCGGAGACCTGTGCTCCTCATAATCATAATCAACTAGAAAATGTGCTCCTCGGAGCACAAGTCTCCGCCAGCAAATATTGGAATTTATTCCAATATTTGCTCACGATTGGAACTTTGATGATAGTGTGTACGTCAGATGGCACATTGACTGTATTACCGTGGATTGCCTTGAACTTGTTGGCAACTTCTTGGCTAGCCAACAAGTTTCATGAAGGCAATACGTTGACTTATCAACCTTTCCTCTAACGGGTGCAAATCCTGCAGTCTTCGTTCTTTCTCATTTTCAGATGCGAGTGTTCTTCGTCTTTGTTTCTTAGCTTTGTCCTTCTCCTGTTGGCGTTGCGCCTTTGCTTCTTCATCGGTTTGCAGACAATGATTAGCTTCTTCAGTTTGCATAATAAGAGTTAGTTGCACTGTGTCATCAACTGTGATCTCAGTTTGTACTGGAATGTACTGTTCTTGATTAATCCTGTCTAAGCTATTTATATTACATATTGTGATGACACCAGTGTGTCTACATAATGTATTGCTCCGCCATTTCTCAGCCATTTCGTGATTATTCCTGTCTTACCTCACTTTGAAAGAGACACAGACTCTTTCAAAGTGACACATCTATTTATAGGCCGCTATACGTCATACGTCTCACTAGCCAATCAGAGCACACTCTTTCAACGTATTGTCACGTGTCACGTGAGGCTTGACCAATGTTAGCTTGGCCAAGGGGGGGGGGGGGGGGGGGACGGAAAGTGAAAACATAGTCTCCTGGCGGAGACAATAATAATCTCTGTTAATAACAAAAGGGTCAGTGAGACCGACTGATGGATTTTGATTGGCTGTCAGTGTTTCTACAGTACATCGTTCATAAAATGGCTCAGGGAGTGATCCAAACGATAACGTTGACGTCTGGAGTCGTGGTTATAGCCGTGGTGTGGTCATCCACAGTTAGAACCACTTTGAAAACTACATACTTGTTTTTTATAGTCATTGTTATAAGTAAGACATTAAGGCTAAAAGGACCACATCAAAAAAAGTCCTGTGTGTGTGTGTGTGTGTGTGTGTGTGTGTGTGTGTGTGTGTGTGTGTGTGTGTGTGTGTGTGTGTGTGTGTGTGTGTGTGTGTGTGTGTGTGTGTGTCTTACATTGCGTCGGCCCTGCAGTGTGTAACTGTTGAAGTATCTTCTCACTCCAGTGAGTCCAGTCAGCTGTTCGGCTGTCGGTGCCTTGATGCCAAATAACTGCGCCTGTACGCGCACACACACACACACACACACACACACACACACACACACACACACACACACACACACACACACACACACACACACACACACACACACACACACAAATCGTCCAATTAATTACATCCAATTCTCAAACATGTTCATGTCAAGGACCCCCAAATTGATGAGTAGGCTATTTGACCATGGGACCCCCATCTGAAACAAGTTGTGCCAGGGAGTGGACCCCCCAGAAGAGAAGTAGCCTATATCAAGATCAGGATCAAAATTCAAAATTATTCAGGAATTTCAAGATTTTTCAAAAAAGCTGTGAGGTTGTAGATTGTCTATATTTTTGTAATAGCCAAAAGTATAGAATATGGTTAAAGGGGTTAAAATGATTGTAATGCTAATTGGAGGACCCCCTGGGACCCCCTCAAGAACCCTTGCAGGTTAAAGACCTTAACCTCACTTTATTACACACTCACATTACATCATTATCATTAAAATCATTATATCATTACATTATTATATAATTAAATCATTATATCATTACATTATTAAGTCATTAAAGTATGTGTCCAAATAGAACATGAATGGACCTTCTGGAGTAGACAGTAGAGTGAGTCACATAATTGGTAGTGTTGCCATGTCAACTTTGGGCTTGTTTTTCTGTAAATTTGCTTGTAAATATTGGGTTGAGGTTTTTTGGGACTTGTTTCTAAGGTGTAGTTGCTTTATTTCGGGCTTGTTTCCTAATGTTGTTTAAACCAGTGGTTCTCAAACATGTCAAGGGCCCCCAAATTAATATGTAATCTTCTGCGTTTTGTTTTGTGCCCATGCCAGATTTGTGTCGTTAGAATGTTTACAAAATATTCCACATTTTATTTCACGATATTTTAAAATATAATTATTTAGCTTATGTAATACTAGCTTGTAGATCTGCCATTTTCAAAGGATTTGTATACATTTTATACATTTAAAAACTTGTGAAAACAAAATAATGAGTACTTTCTACTTTTGGTACTTTAAGTAGGCTACATTTTGATACCAATACTTTTACTACATTTTGAAACTTCCAGCAAAGTATGTTCACAGTATTTCTGCAGTATTGATACTTTTACTTAAGTAAAAAAAAAAAGTGTCAGTAGCCTACTTGCAGGAGAATGAGTCACATAATTGTACAGGTCACTAATGTGGGTGCAGCACCTACCTTCAGCTCTGTGATGAGATGAGGGATGACCGGCATAATGACTGGATCAATTAATTACTTTGTTAACTATTTAATTACTACTGAATTAATGAATAAAACAGCGTCTATTCAGCCTCGTTAAAAGGACGTAGTTAAAGCAGAAAGTGTACTATAGATTCCTGTTACTTGTGCAGAGGGACAGTTACACAAGAAATGTTATTGTTCTCGTGCATGTTACGAGTTCCGTGTCAGGCTTTGACTGACAGCAGCTGTTGGCCAATGGGATGTTTCGGTGCAGAGTGCTGTCCAATCGTCTGTCTGTCGCTTAGTGGGCGGGTAGTATTTTATAGTATTGATAAGTGTCAGTAGCCTACTTCTTCTACCACTGATTACTGGACCCTCTACAGTAGACAGCAGAGTGAGTCACATAATTATACAGGTCACTAATGTGGGTGTCACACCTACCTTCACCTCTGTGATGAGATGACCGAAACTGGTCAGAGGAATCCTGGTCTTCACTGGAGACGTTGGCATGACGACTGGATCAATTAATTACTGTGTTAATTATTGAATTAATGAATAAAACAGCCCAGTGTTACTATAGATTCCTGCTACTTGCACAGAGGGACAGTTACACAAGAAATGTTTTCATGCATGTTATGTGCTTCCTTGTCAGGTTTGACTGACTGTAGCCGTTGGCCAATGGGATGTCTCCGTGCAGAGTGGTGGTGTCCAATCGTCAGTCGCCTAGTGGGCGGGACCTAGAGGGAGGGTTACACAAGTAAGTGGTACTTGAGCTCCTCAGTGCTGACACCAGAGGGCGCTAGAGTTCAACTTTATGAGGTGGAGTCCTTTGTTTTTACTCCTGGTAAACACACAATTAACCACTTAAAGGAGTAGTTCACCCAAAAAATGACTTATTTTCTATTAATTACACACCCAATGAAGCCTTGAAGCCTTTTTTTGTTTTTGTCACATTCCTGAGACAATAATTTGATGACCGGTCATCAAATTGTTGTCTCAGGAATGTGACAAAAACAATTCAGTCATTTTTTGGGTGAACTACTCCTTTAAACCCCATATGGGTAACCAGAGTCCTTCGGGGCTCAATACTAGTGTCTTTTCTGTTTCCTGTCATTGTTGCATTGTGAGCTTGTCGTTCTGCTATTTTCAGCTAAAACTTCCAGCACATTATGGATGCTGGGATTTAAGTGGGTAAATCAATATATTGAAGAACACCATATTCCTCTTTTAAAGTTGAGAGATTGGACATTTATTTAAGAAGGAAAAAAAGGAAAGTATAAAATAAACTGTATTTATAAAACACAAAGTTACAAGTTGTTTTACATGAAACTGAAGAAAAAATAAATAAAATCACCAACATTTATGATAAATACCACTGGGTCGACTGCATGTCCTGTCATAATGTACCTTTGGACCATAACAAAGTCACATACACATGCATCACATTATTTACAACTATTGTATTTAATACAGTGGAATATCAATAATAGTCTTTTGTTGGCACTGTATTAAATGTAAGACACTCATGCACTGTTTTAACATTATATTTACAGTTCAACAGTGATGGAAGAAGTATTCACATGTTTTACTTAAGTAAAGGTATCAATAGGCCTACTGCAATGTAGAAATACTCTGTTGCAAGGTTTTTGCAACAGGTTGTTTGGTATTCAAATTTGTATTGAGTAAAATACAGAAGTATTGGCATCAAAATGCAGCCTACTTAAAGTACCAAAAGTAAAAGTACTCATTATGCAGAATTGCCCCATTTCAACTTTTGAAAATCTTTTGAAAATAGCAGATCTACAAGCTCACAACGTGTCACCTCACGACGCGTTGTGAGCTTGTAGATCTGCTATTTTCAAATAGCTGAAGTATACAGTATAGGGCTGAAGTGGCTAGTAGATGTTTTGTAATAATAATAGGCCTAATCAAAATCTATAAAGTAACTAAAGTTTTCAATAAATTGTAGTGGAGTAAAAAGTACAGTATTCGTAGACTAGTAGAAGGAAAAGTACTGACATTTGGAAATACTCCAGTAAAGTAAAAAAAAATACCTCAAAATTGTACTTAGGTTACGTAGCCAAATGTTACAAGAATGTGAAAAGGTGTCTGCAAAAAATACATAAATAAAATAGCCTTTCTCTCACATCTTGACAATGAAACGACACTTGAAACAAGCAGTTAAGACTCTGTACAAATCCTACAGAGAACTAGCCTGTATTCTGTCCAGCTTCATTTCACAACACTCTTCAATCAGTGTATGAATATCTGCTGGGCCATAAATAAGTCATTTTTAGGAAGGAAGGCTCTATTAAAAAGTGCACAATAGGCCCTCAGGGCTGGACTTTGGACCCGTCAGCTTTATAGCTGGTGAAGGTTACTTTAGTTTATCTGATCACTTCCTGCTGTTTGGACATCATGTTATCATGATGTCATCCAGGGTGAGATGACTGATAGACATCATGGCTAACTTGTTTAGTTGGACATCATTTGAAGCCTTCATGTTTACAAAAGATGCTTTAAAACATGCTTAAGACCCACCTTTACACTGTATAGACCAGTGGTTCTCAACCAGTGGTCCGGGGACCACCAGTGGTCCTTGAGGGGGTTCCAGGGGGTCCCCAGCCAAATGAATAGTTAGGAACCAAATTGACCCTTATGTGTCTGTAACTCTGAGAGCGTACAAATGGAACCAAATGGACCCGTTAGGGTCCATTTGGTTCCATTTGTACGCTCTCAGAGTTAAATGAACACTGATGATGATGATACAGTGTAGATTGGGACCCCCAATAAATCAAAATGCCTGAGTCCCTGGCATATCTTTTCAAACGGGGGTCCGTGGGCTACTATGTGTCAATTTGGGGGTCCTTGACACGAAAAAGGTTGAAACCCACTGGTATAGACCATTGGTTCTCAAAGTGGGGTCCGGGGACCCCCAGGGCTCCTTGAGGGAGTTCCAGGTGGCCCCCAGCTAAATGATGGATAGTTAGGAACCAAATGGACCTGTATTGGTATGCAACTCAGAGTGTACAAATGTTGTACACTCTCACAGTTAAATTAACACTGATTGTACAACATAAATTGGGGTCCCAGCCGACAGAAATGCCATTAAATGGGGGTCCCTAGCCTATGCTCGGCCATGCTTTTAGATAAGCATGTAAATTCCGTCTCCCGTGCCTGCTTTTATCACCTTCGCAATATCGCCAAACTAAGACCAGTTGTTTCATACCCAGAGTTAGAAATGATCATCCATGCATTCATATCATCACGTTTAGATTACTGTAATTCCCTTTTTACCTGTCTCCAAAAATCATCATTAGACCGCCTGCAACTGGTCCAGAATGCTGCTGCCAGGTTACTGACCAGGTCCAGGAGATCCTGTCATATCACACCTGTCCTGGCTTCTTTGCACTGGCTCCCAGTTCATTTTAGAATACATTTTAAGATTCCTGTAATCACACGCAGAACCCTCCATGGCCAGGCACCTCCATATTTATGTGACCTGCTCCAACCCTATGTGCCCAGAAGGTCTTTGAGATCCTCATCTCAAGCCCTGCTGGTTGTTCCTCCCACAGCAAAACTAAAAACTAAAGGTGATCGAGCCTTTGCTAGTTTTGCACCTAGGCTATGGAATGATCTACCCTTCCACCTAAAAACTGTGGCCTCTGAGGACCTTTTTAAAAAACTTTTAAAGACTCACCTATTCAAACAGGCCTTTATATAGCCTTTTATGTTTACCAATCTTTGTGAGCTTGTGCTGTAACATAATCCTGTATTGATTTCTTGATTTTTACCAGCTGACTGGTAAAATACTGATTGTTTTATTTTGGCTGTTTATGTTTTTACTGATATGTTCTGCTTTTATTGTTGTGAAGCACTTTGTGACTCTGATGTCTGTGAAAGGCGCTCTACAAATAAAATTTACTTACTTACTTACTTACTTACTATGCATATCACACTGGGGGTCCTTGAAATTAAAATGGTGGAGAATCACTGCTAGAGCCACACAAATCTTCTCTTATGGGGGTCCCTGGCTTATCTTTTCAAATGGTGGTCTGTGGGCTAAAAGTGTCAATTTGGGGGTCCTTGACATGAAACAGTTTGAGAACCACTGGTGTGTAGAGGACTCCTAGGTTCACTTGTTGTTTTGTGGTGTGTGTGTGTGTGTGTGTGTGTGTGTGTGTGTGTGTGTGTGTGTGTGTGTGTGTGTGTGTGTGTGTGTGTGTGTGTGTGTGTGTGTGTGTGTGTGTGTGTGTGTGTGTGTGTGTGTGTGTGTGTTCATGTTGTCCTAGTCTCGTCTTCTTTGTCTTGCCCTATACTATGTCTTTCTTCGTGGGGGGGGGGAAGTCATTTGGTGAAAATAGCTACAAGCTCAAAGTGAGCTTGTAGATCTGTTATTTTCTGCGAAGATATTTGGTGTAAAGGGAAAAAAGAAGCAGACCTAGTATAATATATAGGGTTTGAGTTAATTGCGACCGTAGGTCGCACTTACTATAGAAACCTGCTCCAGGTGTCCGTCCTGTCCGTCCGTCACTCCGTCACACACGTCCGTCACACTTTTGCCCTGCTCATATCTCCGCACCCGTTGCCCCGATCCATGCCAGATTTTGCACACACACTCCTTACCTGCCAAACTACACCCTCCAAGGACCCCCGGAGCTCCAGGGACCCCCAGCGGCCTCGGGGACCCCCAAGTGTAGAAAATGAGCACATGTGGACAAATTACCAAATGACCACCCCAACGGGGCTGCTCACGGGGCATTCCCGGGGACCACCCACTCCTGGTGCTCCAGAACGGATGCAAAAGTGGTGGCGCCCCCAGTGGAGGACCCCCTGCCACTGCAGCTCACATAAAATGCCGTAACTCGGGGGCTTGCCCCCCACAAACAATCCCTCCTTTCCCCTATAAACACACTCTCTCTCCCACACCACACACACACAAACAAAACTATACATTGCCCACACAACTAGGAACCAATCGCCGTTACAGCCCTCTTCTGTATACATGTGACCTACGGTCGCTTATCTCCCGATTAGGGAGTCTTACTGGTATATTATATCGTTCAAGCTAGAATAGAGCAGGAATCATGCATGGCGTCTACACCAGTGGTTTTCAACCTGTTTTATATCAAGGTGAAGGTCCATTTATTCAGCATTTGAGCCACGGATTCATCATCGTTTAATGAGATTTAGACTCTCAGACCATAGACCGGACCCAATATGTTGTTATCGTTGGATAATATTTTGTCCACAATTCCATCCATGATGTGTTGATGTTGGTTCCATAGGAGAGATGACAGGCAAACGCTGATCAAAATAACAGTAATTTAACTCTAGAGAGCGTAAAATGAGACCAAATGGACCCTTATAGATCTTTAACTCTTGAGAGCGTAAAATGAATGAATGAATATGGGTCCATTTGGTTTCATTTTATACTCTCAAGAGTTAAAGATCTATAAGGGTCCATTTGGTTACCAACTCTCCTTTAGCTGGGGACCTCCTGGAATCCCTTCAAGGACCACCGGTGGTCCCCGGACCACTGGTTGAGAACCACAGGTCTACAGTCTGACTGCACGTCACACTATCTGTCAGGAGAATTCTCTACATGCATTATAACGGTGGCCTGTTTTCCTGAGAGCTTGTGAATCACACAAGGACTCTGTCTGCACACTGGTGACTACAGGTGTGTTAGTCATCACTTTGTATTAGATTCCAGCTTCATTGTTGTCTCCGCCAGGCCGAAAGGCATGGCGAGAGAGTATGGTTTCCACCCCGTCCGTCCGTCTGTCACCAGCTAATCTCCGGCACCGTTGGCCCGGTCGCTCCGAAACTGTGCACACACACTCCTTGGATGCCAATTCCGAACTTCTGCCCCAAATGTTTCACATGGGCCTTTTATAGCGCCACCAAGAGGCCGATTTGTGCAAAACCCATTTACTCCTACAGATTTTATCCAAACGTCATGCAAATCAGTACACATTATCTCTATAGTCATGTGATCAACACGGATCTGTCCCATTTTCCATATTCCATCCTCATTGGCAAAGGTTGGCTTCCAAAGTTTGCAGGATTGGTCCGTTTTGAACAAAATGCCTCAAATCTGCACACACAAGCCTTGTAGATGTTAAAATCACCCCAGAAGTGTTTTCAAGTGAAATACTCCTTTAACTTTGCAAAGCGGGCAGACTGAATGACTCTCACATATGACTCTCCGGATATAGTTTTTAAATCGCTCAATTCAACATTTTGATACTTGATATTAATATTTATCAGACAGTTCTTCAATTTGAACCAATTGCACATCCCTGCATCTGCTATTGTCCCTCTAATGCTTCTTTTTTAATACATTTTTTCATTATTATAAAATTAAATAAATACATGAAAAATGCAGGTTGTTTCACCTACACAACCAGCTAAACAATCAGTCTGTGGTGAGACAGGCAGACAGTGGTGAGACAGACAGACAGTGGTGAGACAGGCAGACAGTGGTGAGACAGACAGGCAGACAGTGGTGAGACAGGCAGACGGGGTGCTTTGATCTCATAGCTGTGAACGTGATGCACCTGAAAGACTGGCCTGACTTGATCTGAACGTACATACATTTTACATTATGTCATTCTACAGACGGTACTTCGGTAGCCTACAGTATGTCATTTTACATGGTACAGTAAGTCGTTGAACATGGCCTGAACATCCAGTACGGGCAGTGGCCCTCATTTATCAAAGTGGTGTAGACCAAATAATGGGGGGCGTACGGCGAGATCGCCGCAATTGTCGGCATTTATCATTCCATCATGACTTTGACGTATAGGCTACAGCCCGCTCAGAGTTGATTTTGACAGCAAATTTTGATTTAGTTTTAGTCATAGTCTTTTGAATAAAATTCATCTGTCATCTGAAATGTTTCAGTTTTTGTCTAGTTTCAGTCGACTATCATAACATTTTAGTCGACTAAATCTACAGTTGATTTAGTCGACTAAAATGTATTTTAGAGGTGCCTTGATGGCGTCGTAATGGCTGATTTTACACTTGGTTGCATGCTGAAAATAGCAGATCCACAAGCTCACAACGCGTCGCGCTGAGCGTAACACCCGAGCGCAACCAACCATAAAATAACTTGTCTTAGTTCTACTGGATCTCTTCCCCACCAGTCCCTCCATAACATTTCAGTGTAGTTTTTATTTACTGACGAAATTGTCAATATATTTAGTCTTAGTTTTAGTCATCATAGCTTAGTTTTTATTTTGTTTTTATTTTGTTTTCGTCAGTGAAAAAAGGTTGTCGACGCACAATTTTCGCCATAGTTTAAGTCGACAAAATCAACACTAGGATGGCCTGTACATCCAGTACGGACAGTGTCAGTGGCCCTCATTTATCAAAGTGGTGTAGACCAAATAATGGGCGTACGGCGAGATCACCACAATTGTCGGCATTTATCATCCCATCGTGACTTTGACGTACGGGCCCGCTCAGATCTCACATCTGGTCTGAGGACATGATACATGCGAGAGGATTTTGGGACCCGCTGCGCTGGAATATTTTAATGACATGAGTCTCCCAACTTGGGTAGCCTTAGGCACACACCAGCCTCCATTGATGTTTACGCATTAATCAGTCACTTCATAAACGTTCATATGATGTTATCCCCAGGCTATCTATCTCTCATAAATCATAAACGTGGTGTCAGCCACGGACCACGGGAGCACACAGGACTTCTTTATTTGGCAAAACAGCAGTGTTCTGCTAGTGCTAGTATGATCAAGTGCCTACTTGATCATACTACAGAGTCACAGCCGCCTGTAGCATGCTGGTGACTGTAGTTATGGCTGTTTTGTCCCGTAAGACCACCTACCAATTTTGAAGCATTTAGCATACTGGGAACTGGAGTTATGGCTGTTTAAAGCCCAGCCAAAAGGAACACAGAGGGGGCGGGGCTTAAGTACTTGTAGCCCGTGCCTATTGGCCGTCCAAGAGAACCTACGAAGTTTGGGACTATTAGCATGCTGGGAATTGGAGTTATGGCTGTTTAAAGCCCAGCCAATAGGAACACAGAGGGAGCGGAGCAACGCTGCACCTGTGGTCCCTGGTGTGGCTATTCTGCCGTGACCAGTGTTGGTGCCAAGTTTGGTGTGGATCGGAGCAACGGTGCGCCTCGCAGGTCTGTATGTTACGTTCGTGATGTCCACCCACCGTCGACCCACCCACCCACTAGGCAATTTTAATATAGGATATTTGTTAAAATATCGAAGAAGTTTGGAACATTTTTAATAATTTCTATATACTAATCCATACCATGGGGATATGCACAGTAGTAGCAACTATTAACACCATTCAGGTGAATTAATTTTGTCGGACCCGAGACTGTCGACACTCTGTGGCGAAGCGTCACACAGTCACACTTCCATGTTTCACCGCCAAACAGGAAGTGAAAATAGCCGATCTACAGGGTCATGTCTTTCCCTTTTTTTCCATGTAACTTTTGAGCTGATTGCCATAAAGACTAGTGGGTGATGTCATTGGACTCGGATCACAGTCCTTGTCCTTCTTTGGTGTAACTTGGCTCCACCCCCTTTTCTGATTGGTCGATATTTGTAAATTCCTATAATTTGCCTGCTTGTCGGAACCACTTGTAAGTGGCCTCATTGGACTCGGTTTAAATTCCTTGTGCTTCATTAGCGTTACTTAGCTCCGCCCCCCCCCTTCAGATTGGTCGATATTTGATAGTTCCTATTTTTTGCTATAACTTTTGAACGATTTGTCGTAGCTACTTGTGAGTCGCCTCATTGGACTCGGTTTAAAGTCCTTGTTCTTCATTGGTGTTACTTAGTTAGTTAGCCACGCCTCCAATTCTGATATTTTATAGTTTATATCTTTTGTTCCGATTGGTCGATATTTGCCCCTGACGTGGACAGAGGCTGCGGTCATCGCTGCTGCTTGCAGCTTTAATTTATGAATAATCTTTGCAAATAATAATAACGTTGGATTCATGTTAATGTAAAGCCATCAGCTTTCATGACAGCTATGGAGCTAGTAGTGCTCAGCTGGTACACAGGTGTGACGACCTGTCCTGGAGTGTCTGTGTGTGTGTGTGTGTGTGTGTGTGTGTGTGTGTGTGTGTGTGTGTGTGTGTGTGTGTGTGTGTGTGTGTGTGTGTGTGTGTGTGTGTGTGTGTGTGTGTGTGTGTCTCTCTCTCTCTCTCTCTCTCTCTCTCTCTTGCTCTCTCTCTCTTTCACACACACACACACACACACACACACACACACACACACACACACACACACACACACAGGCGGTCACTGGGGCGGAGAGAGAGAGGGAAAGAGAGAGAGAGAGAGGAGGAGGAGACACCTGTGCTCGCTCCGTCTCTCCACTCCGTTCGGTCGGTTCTTCGTTTCGGGCGGTGTGTGCGTGCGCGTGTGTCCGCGCGCCGCCCGCACACACACACACACACACACACACACACACACACACCCACCCCGCACACACACACATACACACACGACACGTACACACACACAGCCCGTCGCTGCCTCCTGGCTGCTGCTGCTGTATTATTCTCTCTCCTTCTTCTTCCTCCTCGTTCCTCCATAAAGATGGCTGACACGAGCAGCGGCGGCGGAGGAGGCGGTGGAGTAGGCACCTCCACCACCAGCACCGGTACCTCCTCCTCCATCACCTCCTCCTCCAGCACCTCCGAGGAGAACGGAGGAGGAGTAGGAGGAGAGGCCAGTCTGCGGGGCTCCTCAGTGTCCGGAGGCTCGGCCTCTGGAGAAGCGGCTCTGCGGGGCTTCGCGCGGCAGGGCGCGCTGCGTCAGAAGAACATCCACGAGGTGAAGAACCACAAGTTCACCGCCAGGTTCTTCAAGCAGCCCACCTTCTGCTCTCACTGCACTGACTTTATATGGTATTTATACTGATTATTTATTATAATAAAATGATATGTATTTGGCCGCGGACCCCCATCAAAATAGTTTGTTCCAGGGACCCCCCAGGAGCAAAGATTTGAGTTAAAAAATGTTAGCTTTAAAAATATATATTCAAAGATTTGCACACATTTTCACGATTTTTCAAAAATAGCAGATCTACAAGCTCATAGCGCGGCACTCTCATATATAGTGCGGCACTCGGTGCCGCGCTATGAGCTTGTATATCTGCTATTTTTGAATAGCCCAAAGTCTAAAATAATGCTTTTTAGCATTATTATTATTATAATGTATCCTTCTGCTCTCACTGCACTGACTTTATATGGTATTTATACTGATTATTTATTATAATATAACCTTCTGCTCTCACTGTAGACTAGCCCTGACACATGACTGTCATATCATGACATGTCGTGGAACCACTTGTTCCCTGTTTTTGAATGGTTTCCATTTACAACCCGTACATCTACATAAACGTTCAAATTTCACATATAAAGTGCTGACCTGAAAGCCAAGGATGTAACACGTTAAAGCGCCTGGGTCTAATTACCCGTATCTTCAGTATTATTCAATAAAAGGTATTTTAATCCGATCGGCGGCCATTTTTTCATAGAGTTATAATGTATCAACGTGCAGTACACCTGCCCACCGATAGGGTCGCGTGTTTGAAAGCATATGGAGAAAATTCTGTGAAAATGGCCTCCGATCGGATTGAAATGCTTTTTATTGAACAAAACGGATGATAGGGGTACTTAGACCCGGACGCTTTAATTTGTAACATCCATGGCTGTGGGGTCAGCACTTTATATTTGAAATCTGAACATTCATGTAGATGTACTGTATGGAGACCATTCAAAAACCAGGGACAAGTGGTTCCATGATGTTTGTGACAGACGAGCATCATGTGAACCATGTCTATGTACAGACTTATAATGGTAATATAATATATTAATATTTTAATATAATATAACCTTCTGCTCCAACTGTACATATTTTATATGGTAATATTAAATATCATATTATTATAATATAACCATCTGCTCCCACTGTACAGACTATATGGTAATATAATAATAATTATTATAATATAAACCACCTTCTCCCACTGTATGGACTTCATCTTAGCCGGGGATCAATACCATTTTGGGGTTTCTGATAGTGAAATAACTTTACGTCATCAGGTGGCCGGATCACACGAACGGAACCTCCGCGGCCGTGCATCTCCAAAATGATTCCCCTATAGTTTAAAACGTGTTTAGTTTGGTATAAATGGTAAATGGTGCATTTATATAGCGCTTCTATCCGAAGCGCTTTACATTGATTGTGCCATTAACCCATTCACACACACATTCATACACCGATGGCGGAGGAAACCATGCAAGGCACCAACCTGCTCATCGGGAGCAATTAGGGGTTCAGCGTCTTGCTCAAGGACACTTCGACACTAACTCTAGGGGAGCGCCCCAGCCCGGGATCGAACTGGGAACCTTGCGGTTTTCCAGCTCACTCTACCCGGCCACTCTACCCCAGAGCCACTGCCGCCCCAGACCACTCTCTACTCCACTACACTATAATGGTTTGGTTTCTTATGGTATAATAATGTCTTGGCACGCCCATCTTTTATTCTAACTCGTAGTGCGACTCGCCAGACTAAACTAACTCGCCAACCGGAACCAAGCACCGGAACCAGGATTATTTTTTTCCTTTTTTCTAAACCGGATCACATGACTAGTTTTAGAAGAAATACCGTGAGGTTAATTCATCTGCTGAGATAATATATACATATAGCAACGTTTCGCGCACCAAGCTGGCATCGAACCCCGGTCTCCCGCTCGGCAGACAACAAGCAACACCAAGAGAGCTAGCTCGCTCGGTGGAGCAAGTTACGGCCGGGTCTTTTGCGGGGCACTAACCGCCTCCTTTCTGAAGCGCGCCCTCGCTTCACTTCTCACATCCTTCACGTTAGGGCATGCTCCACCGGGTCCTCATCCCACTTCTGACA
>NC_139939.1:59297142-59319642 GCF_963454915.1 Gymnoscopelus microlampas
CTGTAGGTCATGTGATCAGGGTTCCCACGGTCGTTCAATTCCCGGAAATATTTAGAAATGAGAAAAAAAATGTTTCCAAGCCTGGAAAAGGTTCGGAATATTAATCAAATGTTTGACAATACATTGTATTTTGCTATTGATTTTGTTCATAAAACATGTCCCAAAACATGTCTAACATTACATGAAATATGTAACATGTTAACATAACATGTATATCGCTGCGCTGCACGAGCTGCGTGAGTGTCAGCCTGATGTAATACAGGAAAGAATAGATCTACAAGCTGACAACACAATGCACCGTCCGTGATACGTTGTGAGCTTGTAGATCTGTCTCTTTTTGTCACGTGACTGTCTGTCTTGGTGCATTGATAGCACACTGGTGTAAGAGCCTCGTTAATGCACCATATGATTGATATAGGCCTGGACATGGGGTCAAACACGTTTGGAAAGGTTATGGAAAAGTTTAGAAAATTCATTGTTGTTGTCAGTGTTGATTTTGACAGCACATCATCTTTTGAATAAAATTCCATTTAGTTTTAGTCATATTTTAGTCATCTGAAAAAGAGTTTTAGTCTACTTTTAGTCGGCTAAATATCATAAGATTATAGTCGACTAAAATGTATTGTGGCGGTGCCTTGATGGCGTCATAATGGCTGATTTTACACTTGGTTGCATGCTGAAAATAGCAGATCTACAAGCTCACAAGGCGTTGTGAGCTTGTAGATCTATTTTCAGCATGCAACACCTGAGGGCCAAACATAAAATGACTTGTCTTTTACTTCTACTGGATCTCTTCTCCACTAGTCCCTCTCTAACATTTTAGTCTAGTTTTTATTTGTTGACGAAATTGTCAATATATGTAGTCATAGTTTTAGTCATCATAGCGTAGTTTTTATTTAGTTTTCATTTAGTTTTCGTCAGTGAATAAAGGTAGTCGACCAACATTTTTCGTCATAGTTTTAGTCGACGAAATCAACACTGGTTGTTGTGTGAACCCTGTGTGATGTGATTGGTGGATGGATCGTTAGCTGGGTGGTGAGGTAGCCTGGTAAACCCTCCCTCCAGAAATCTCATTTCCATTTTATTTCTGGAGTGAGTCTGGCCTGATCCGCCTTTCTGCAATATTGGCTCTGTACGCCAAACTGACGAGCCTATCAGCGTCGTCGCTCATCGTTCTGTGATTGACAGCGACAGTTGGCCAATCAGGTGGCGAGTTCGAGTGAGCCTGAATGAAGCCGAGTGCAGCCGACAAAAGACGAACGGCAGCCATTGTTGTTGTCCGAGTGCCTTCACTTCTTACTTTCGTTTTTAAAACGGTTTCAAACTTCTTTTTTGAGGCACGGAATTTACTATTAAGATATCGTTTGGATAGAATTTAGTTGTTTAACTTCATATATGTGGTCAATTAATCATGACAGAGCCTATTTAAAAATATAAATTTAGAGAACCGGCAGGGGCGGGGAGTGACATGCATGTATCCCAATAAGGCAACCTATTTTGGGCATGGCCGTCTCAAAAGTCCCGTTGCGTCACATAGTCTGGAGGTGGTAAAAATGAACTGCTGATTGGCTGAAGGGGAAAAACGATCATTGGCTGAAGGGGTTGTCAGTCAACGGTATTACTCCCGCCCAACTCCAGCCCACAGCCAATATTGCAGAAAGGCGGATCAGGCCAGACTCACTCCAGAAATCAAATGGAAATGAGATTTCTGGAGGGAGGGTTTACCAGGCTAGGTGGTGAGGTAGCCCCATGTGGAACCTCTCCCTCCGCTGTGTAGCTCAGAGATGAGGTCCCACAGCGGCGGGTGCCGGCAGACGGGCGACACCGGCGAATATTGTCCACTATGCATGATTCATTCTTACCTTTTTCCTCACAGAGTAAAGGTCAGCCCCCCTGTTCTCAGATGTTTTACATTTTAGCGCAGGGGTCTTCAGCGATTTCAGGCCAAGGACCCCCTAGCTGAGAGAGAGAGATGAAACAGGGACCCCCTACTCTATATTGTATAAAATTGTGTTTCAGATTAGCTTTTAGTTTTTTTACTTGGTTTGCTTTTTTCCCCTCTACACCTATACGTCTTTGCCAAAAATAGCCGATCTACAAGCTCACAACGCCTCGCAGCGCGAGGCGTTGTGAGCTTATAGATCTGCTGTTTTTGGCTAATATTCTCCTCAGAAAAGGGATGCAAGGGTTCAAGTGGTTAATGTATAAAAAATAAATCATATCACACAAAGAATTGGCGGACCCCCATAGTAGCTCTGACTGAGGACCCCCTAGGGGTCCCGGACCCCTTGTTGTAAACCCCTGTTTTAGCGGCTAAGAAACATTTACAGACCGGTTGAAACAAGCGTTTAAATCTCTTATTTAGTTCAGCCTGTGCCATGTTTTCTCAATGCAATCTTACGGGAGCAGTACAGGGCATGCGAACGGGGGGCTGACTGGCCACAGACTGACTAAATAAGTGATTTAAATGCTTGTTTCAACCCGTCGGTAAAATTTTCTTGGCCACAAAAATGTAAAACATCTGATAGCAGGGGGGCTGACCTTTCCTTTTTGGATACGATGTGCAGAAAAAGGTAAGAATCATGCATAGTGGCCAATCTTCGCCGCAGGTCTGCTTAGCGGAACCTCATCTCTGAGCTATGCAGCGGAGGGAGAGGTTCCGATTGGAGCTGGGTGGTGAGGGAGGGCCGAGAGGCCACGCCTCCGTCACCAGACCGAGGACATGCGGTGAAATCTCGGCTTCGGCGAGTAAACGAACGGCGTAACATTCGTTGACCCCGCCAACATTTTATGTTTATAACGTAATAACAGTGTGTTTTATCAGTGGCCTATGGGGCGGTGCATATCAGACAACTAATTAACATACTGTAAGCATTTATAGGCTCATTTAAAAGTGGATACGGCATTGAAGTGCATCGATTTATGTCCGTAATCTTGTCATTGTAACCTCAGAGTACACCAGAGTGATGTACAGTACAGCTGTAAACAAGAAATCATTTTGTAACTGAAAGTCGTAGTGTGTGAAAGCAGGGAGCCTGTTGTATAGTAGTCTGGCATGTCTACCAGATTCTATTCAGTGCAGTGGTGGAAAGTAGCTAAGTACATTTACTTAAGTACTGTACTTAAGTACAATTTTGAGGTATTTCTACTTTACTTGAGTATTTCCAATTTACAATACTTTTACTTCTACTCCACTACATCTCAGAGGCAAATATTGTACTTTTACTCCACTACAATTATTTGAAAACTTTAGTTACTAGTTACTTTTATGATATAAACTATGATATAATGAAACATCCATTAACCACTTTAGCCCTATTGTATACATAGGCTATTTGAAAATAGCAGATCTACAAGCTCACAACGCGTCGCATCACGACGCGTTGTGAGCTTGTAGATCTGCTATTTTCCAATATTTAGTACTTTTACTTTTGGTACTTTAAGTACATTTTGATGCCAATACTTTTGTACTTTGACTCAAGTAAATTTTTAATTCTAGACTTTTACTTGTAACAGAGTATTTTTATATCGCAGTATTGGTACTTTTAGTAAAGAATTTTATTACTTTTTCCACCACTGAGCGTGTGGCCCTTCACTCACTTCCATCGAAGTCAGTACGGCCCTCTGGAAATAATTGCTGCCCACCCCTGGTCTAACTCAAAGTGGGGTCCAGGGACCCCCAGGGGTCCCCAAAATACATTGTGAGGACTTGTGAGACAAAGGTACAAATGGAACCAAATGGACCCGTAACACTCTCAGAGTTAAATTAACAGAGATAGAAATGGTTGAGAAGCTGAATTACTGCTATAGCCGTAGAAAAGTGTGTGTTGTTGACATGAAAACGCTTGGGAACCCAGTACGAGCGATTGTCAAAATGTATTGTTGTTTTTCTTTGATCCCGTGAAGCTTCTGGCTCAGTGAACATGACTCACACACACACACACACACACACACACACACACAGACATAAACACAGCTTTATGGTTTCCTGTCACATGACGTCCCTTCATGTCATGTGACCATGGTCCAGCCAGTGGTGGCTTTATAACAGGAAATGCACTCGGTGTAAATTAACCCTTCGAGTGCGTGTGTGTGCATGCTTACATATACAAATTAGTGTGACTTATCTCTCACACACTGTGTGTGTATGAGCAAAACAAATATACACACAGACAGGCAGGCAGGCAGGCAGACAGACAGACAGACAGACAGACAGACAGACAGACAGACAGACAGACAGACAGACAGACAGGAGAAGCACACCAGTGCTCTTATATAAGTGGAAATGGTGTGTGTGTGTGTGTGTGTGTGTGTGTGTGTGTGTGTGTGTGTGTGTGTGTGTGTGTGTGTGTGTGTGTGTGTGTGTGTGTGTGTGTGTGTGTGTGTGTGTGTGTGTGTGTGTGTGTGTGTTTTTTTGACGTGGCCTCTGGCAGTTTACTTTGAACTTCTAAAAGTCAAAAAGGCATCACACACACACACACACACACACACACACACGTCACACGTATCAGTGCGTTCAGCTTCACGTCAGGTGAGAGGTCTGAAGTCTGATCCACTGTTGTATACACACACACACACACACACACACACACACACACACACACACACACACACACACACACACACACACACACACACACACACACACACACACACACTGTCAACAAAGAGCAAAGCGAGTTGGTGGGGATTTAAACATGCTGTTGGTTGAAGTTATGAGAGTTTTCATGTCACTATTAGACTTGTGTTTAACCAGGATAAACCAATGTGATTGTAATGGAATCAGAAGATGAGAGGAACTGTCATTATACTTTATTAATACTATTATTATTATCACTACTTCTGTTTCTGGGGGTTTCTACACGTTCATTACTGCTCCTGTTTATTCTGTTGACCTCATGTAACCTAGACTCTCTATTCTGGAGCAAACATCCTGGGAAAACGTCTCACAACACGTCTGAACTGGTGAACTCGTACAGCGGCTATTTACTTTAAAGATATTTATCGTAGAGGGAAAAAAAGGAGGGGGCCTACCTAGCGGACACACCCCCAGGGGTCTCTAGTCAACTAAGTATACAGGGTTTACACTGTAGGAGACCTTCAGCGCTGGAGAATAATAACTGATCATGATGAATGGGGTTGGTTCCCAGTAGGACAGCTGAGAGACAGACAGTGTTAGAGAGACAGACAGTAGGACAGCTGAGAGACAGACAGTGTAGGAGAGACAGACAGTAGGACAGCTGAGAGGGAGACAGCTAGGAGAGACAGACAGTAGGACAGCTGAGAGGGAGACAGACAGACAGTGTAGGAGAGAGAGACAGACAGTGGGAAAGCCTAAAGGGAGACAGACAGTGTATGAGAGACAGACAGTTGGACAGCCGAGAGGGAGACAGCTAGGAGAGACAGACAGTTGGACAGCTGAGAGGGAGACTGTATGAGTGTACTAATGTACTTAGTTACTTTACACCACTGGAAACATCGCTAGAATTAGAGCCTTTGTCTGTGGACGATGCAAAAACGCTAATTCTCACGGCTCTACAACTGTAATGCACTGTTTTCTGGCCTTCCTAAGAAAAGCACTGACAGACTACAACTCGTTCAGAACGCAGAAGCCAGAGCTTTAACATCAACCAAGATGAGAGAACACATCACTCCACTTTTAGCATCCCTACACTGGCTCCCGTTAACTTTTAGGATTGATTTTAAAATCCTTTTAATTGTTTTTTAAGGCACTTAATTGTTTGGCACCTTCCGACCTTTCTGATTGCCTGCCCAGATACGCTCCAACCCGTCTCCTTAGGAGGTCATCTAGTGCTGGCCTCCTCCAGGTGCCAAGAATGAATCATAAAAAACATGACGAAACAGTTTTCTGCTTTTATGGGCCAACGGCCTGGAACGAGCTCCCATTACACATAAGACAGGCAACGACCATAGAGAGCTTTAAATGCAGGCTCAAGACCCACTTTTATACTCTGTTTATTCCATTTTATTTTTGTTTTTTTCTTGCTATTTTCTTGTATTGTTTTAATCTTGATCTTGCCTCCTTTTAATTCGTTTTTTTTATTTATTTTGGGGGTCCAGAGATGATTAGCTTAATGTGCATCATTGTTTTCTCACTCAACAGCAAACAAACCTGCATACAGTATAAGTGTATACAGGGTATTTGCACATTTATAAAGAGACCATTTAAGGACTTTTAAGAAAGAGGCAAACATTATGAAACTAGCTGTGAGGCGTTGTGAGCTTGTAGATCTATTTTCACTATTTATCTGTGGAACCGAGTCAAACTAAATGTAATGCCTCAACTCCTCTCAATTGCTTGTCATGGTGGAGGGTCCCCAGTTCACATATGATTATTTTGGGGGGTCCCCAGTTCACATATGATTATTTTTGGGGGGTCCCCAGTTCTCACATGATTATTTTGGGGGGTCCCCAGTTAACATATGATTATTTTGGGGGGTCTTTGGGCGGTCGCGGCCTTTGAAAGGTTTGTGAACCCTTGCCATACGGCAGTGGTTCTCAAACTTTTTTTTGTCAAGTACCCCCAAATTGACACTTATTAGCCCGCGGACCCCCATTTGTAAAGATATGCCAGATATGACCCCATAGGAGAAGATCTTTACGGCTCTAGCAGTGATTCTCAACCATTTTAATTTGAAGGACCCCCAGTTTGACATGCATTAGGCTAAGGAACCCCATTTAATGGTATTTCTATCTCTGGGACTCCAATTCACATTGTAAAACCAATGTTAATGTAACTCTGAGAGTGTACAAATGGAACCAAATGGACCCGTTAGGGTCCATTTGGTTCCATTTGTACACTCTCAGAGTTACAGACCCATAAGGGTCCATTTGGTTCCATTTGTACACTCAGAGTTACAGACCCATAAGGGTCCATTTGGTTCCATTTGTACACTCAGAGTTACAGACCCATAAGGGTCCATTTGGTTCCATTTGTACGCTTTCAGAGTTACAGACCCATAAGGGTCCATTTGGTTCCATTTGTACACTCAGAGTTACAGACCCATAAGGGTCCATTTGGTTCCATTTGTACACTCTCAGAGTTACAGACCCATAAGGGTCCTTTGGTTAACTATCCATCATTTAGCTGGGGACCCCCTGGAACCCCCTCAAGTACCCCTGGGGGTCCCCGGACCCCACTTTGAGAACCAATGCCATACGGTACTGTAACAAACTGTCATAAACGGTGAAGAACGTTTTGGTCACAAAATGCTGGTGACAACCTGCTGTACCGTGGCTGTAGGGCAAAGGGCAAGGAGGCTTTTAGTGCTTAAAGCGCGCATGCGCACACACACACGCATGCACGTACACACACACACACACACACACACACACACACACACGCACACACACACACACGCACACACACACGCACACGCACACTGTTCTTTTCAGGGACAGGTATGTTCTGGGAAGAATGCTAGACATCTATTTCAGACGTGTTGACACGTGTTGTTAGGGTGTGTATGTGTACTCTGTTGTGTGTGGGTGTGTCCTGTGTGTATGTATTTGTATTGTGTGTACTGTGTGCGTGTGTGTGTGTGTGTGCGTGTGTGTGAATACCTGTTCTGCGGGTAACGTTTCTCACATCTGCATGTGATTTGTTTTTGTGTTGCAACGTGTGTGTGTGTGTGTGTGTGTGTGTGTGTGTGTGTGTGTGTGTGTGTGTGTGTGTGTGAGAGTGTGTGTGTGTGTGTGTGTGTGTGTGTGTGTGTGTGTGTGTGTGTGTGTGTGTGTGTGTGTGTGTGTGTGTGTGTGTGTGTGTGTGTGTGTGTGTGTGTGTGTGTGTGTGTGTGTGTGTGTGTGCATATCTGTGCATTGAGAGCAAAAGAGGAAGTAGTTGCCAGCCAGAGAGAGATAGAGAGATAACATTGAAAAAGGGAGGGAGGGGAAGAAAGACGGTGGGGGGGGGGGAGAGAGAGAGAGAGAAAGAGAGAGAAAGATTTTATGTTATGTCATAATTATAATTGTGCTTTGGCAACACTTGTCAAATGTCAGAGAGAGAGAGAGAGAGAGAGAGAGAGGCAGAGAGAGAGAGAGAGAGAGAGAGAGAGAGAGAGAGAGAGAGAGAGAGAGAGAGAGAGAGAGAGAGAGAGAGAGAGAGAGAGAGAGAGAGAGAGAGAGAGAGAGAGAGAGAGAGAGAGAGAGAGAGAGAGAGAGAGAGAGAGAGAGAGAGAGAGAGAGAGAGAGAGAGAGAGAGAGAGAGAGAGAGAGAGAGAGAGAGAGAGAGAGAGAGAGAGAGAGAGAGAGAGAGAGAGAGAGAGAGAGAGAGAGAGGGAGGGAGGGAGACAGTGGTAGGACAGACTCTTATTTTTAGGCTGTCGTCTACTTTCATTTCCTTTTCTTTGTTTCTACCAGGAAGTAAAACAAGATAATTATTACTTCCAGTTTTTTAGGGCTGGGACTCGATTAAAAAAAAAGAATCTAATTAATTAGAGGCTTTGTAATTAATTAATCACAATTAATGGCATTTTAATGGCATATCAATATTTGACCTGAGAACAGTGAAAAGCACTTTTTTCAAATGGATTTTGGCATGCGTCTTTAAGTACATGTACTCAAGAACTGTACTTAAGTACAATTTTGAGGTATTTGCACTTGACTCGAGTATATCCAATTTCTAATACTTTTACTTTACTTCTACTCCAGTAACTCCACTACATCTCAAATATTGTACTTTTACTCCACTACAATTACTTGAAAACTTTAGTTACTAGTTACTTTGTAGATTTTGATTATTATTACAAAACAATACAGTAACCACTTAACCCATTAAGACCTGGAACTGTGTCATTTTTAGATTTGAGCTAAAAAGCATTATTTTACACTTTGGGCTATTCAAAAATAGCAGATATACAAGCTCATAGCGCGGCACCGAGTGCCGCGCTATGAGCTTGTAGATCTGCTATTTTTGAAAAATCGTGAAAATGTGTGCAAATCTTCTGAATATATATATTTCTAAAGCTAACATTTTTAACTCAAATCTTTGCTTCTGGGGGTCCCTGGAACAAAATATTCTGATGGGGGTCCGCGGCCAAAAACATATCATTTTGGGGGTCCTTGACATGAAAAAGATTGAGCACCACTGATATAGAAACATACGTTTTAAGTAGCAGATCTACAAGCTCAAAACTATAGATATGCTACTTTTTTTACTTTAGTTTGACGCTATTGTGTGTGTGTGTGTGTGTGTGTGTGTGTGTGTGTGTGTGTGTGTGTGTGTGTGTGTGTGTGTGTGTGTGTGTGTGTGTGTGTGTGTGTGTGTGTGTGTGTGTGTGTGTGTGTTGCATTTATCTCCATAGTGCAGATAGTGTGTAAATGGTATCCTGACCATTGAATGAGAACAAGTGAAATAGTATCTGTGATATTGATCGGCTGACAGACAGGCATCTCTGTTGATCAGACAGGACCTTAATCATTTGATCTGTATTGATCACAGAGGACCTTTATCTCAGATCACATGCAGTATCACTGAAAGGCTGTGAGCTGGACTTCTTTATGATAGAGACAGTTTAATGAAAAGTATTGATCACATTTGATTATGAAAGTTTACAATTAACTAACAAGTATTTTCTTAGTGATTTATTCTATTGATTACGTTTTACCTCAATCGAAGGGAATTCGATTCATTATAAATATTTATATTTTTCTATTCAATTAGTCTGATTAAACCGCATAAGCCCCGTTTCATACTTGGCCATACAACGGTGTTGTGCAAATATATAGTGAAAATAGCGGATCTACAAGCTCACAACATGTTGCCTATGTCACCATTTTTATTTATGTAAAAAAAAAGAAATAGAAGAAAAAAACATATTTTATTAAAAAAATATATATATATATAAATATATATTACATTATTTTGACTAACTGTTGCAGCATTAATTGCATGTGGGAGGTGCAGTAAAGCTGAACAAAAAAAAAAAAAAGTAATCTGGTATCATCACTCACTCTTCTCTTATCAGATTATCTTAAACACACACACACACACACACACACACACACACACACACACACACACACACACACACACACACACACACACACACACACACACACACACACACACACACACACACACACACCACAAGATATTAAAACAATGAGGCATCTCATAGAACAAGATTCTATTCAGAGTGTCGGGGGTTTCCCGAACGCAGCACCTCACGTCTATTCATCTCATGGCACCGTGTCCTGCGCTATGAGCTTGTAGATCTGCTATTTTTGGAGAAAAAAATCGTGAAAATGTGTGCAAATCTTATATATACATTTTTAACTCAAATCTTTGCTTCTGGGGGTCCCTGGAACAACATGTTTTGAGATGGGGGGGATATCATACATATCATTTTGGGTGGTCTTTGACATGAAAAAGTTTAAACCTATTGAACAGGCTAAATATTTGATCAGCTCTGCTTGTTTCCCCTCTACATGAAAGGTCTGTTATATGGTTCATGTGATCAACATTAGTGGAATGGAGGAGTTTTCACAGGCTATATTATGGCAACATATTAACATATTAACACATTGAGACCTGAAGCCGATTCTACATGTCTCCTAAATCTCAACAGTTTTCTGAAAAACGGTGGTGGTCAATCTTTTTAATGTCAAGGACCCCCAGGATTATATGTTTTTGGCCGCGGACCCCCATCAAAATATTTTATTCCAGGGACCCCCCAGAAGCAAATATTTGAGTTAAAATGTTCGCTTTAAAAATATAAATATTCAGAAGATTTGCACACATTTTCACGATTTTTTCAAAAATAGCAGATCTACAAGCTCATAGCGCGGCACTCGGTGCCGCGTTATGAGCTTGTAGATCTGCTATTTTTGAATAGCCCAAAGTGTAAAATAATGCTTTTTAGCTCAAATCTAAAAATGACTCAGTTCCAGGTCTTAATGGGTTAAGTAAAAAAAAAACTGTTAGGATTTAGAAGACGTTTGTAAAATCCCCAGAAGTAAAGATTTGAGTTAAAAATGTTCGCTTTAAAAAACATATTATATTCGAAGATTTGCTAAAATGTTCATGATTTTCTTTTTTTTTTATTGTAGATCTACAAGCTCATAGTGCGGCACTTGGTGCCACGCTACGAGCTTGCAGATCTGCTATTTTTTGAATAGCCCAAAGTATAAGATAATGTGGTTATAGCTAAACATCTAAAATGACACAGTACGCGTTCGTGGATTGAAAGGGTTAAGATTAGACCATTGAAACGCTCACACTAGACTAGATCATTATTGCCCGAGATTCACTGCCTATCTAGGTTGGGGTACGAACCCCCCCTCCACCCCTCCTCCCCCCCATCTGATGGGACTGGAGGGTAGTTTCTGACCCAAAATAACCCTCTGATTATCTTTTAGTGTGAGTCTGGCTTAACCCATTGAGTACCAACAGTACTCAATGGGTTAAAAACCTATGTTTCTATATCAGTGGTTCTCAAACTTTTTCATGTCAAGGACCCACAAAATGTATATGTATTTGGCCGCGGACCCCCATCTAAAAATCTGTTGTTCCAGGGACCCCCCAGAAGCAAAAATTTGAGTTACAAATGTTCACTTTAAACCAGGGGTCTTCAACAGGGGGTCCGGGACCCCTAGGGGGTCCTCAGAGTTACTACAGGGGGATGCCAAATCTTTGTTTGATATGATTTTTCTTTTTACCTTAACCACTTGAACCCTAGCATCCCTTCTCTGAGGAGAACTTTAGCCAAAAATAGCAGATCTACAAGCTCACAACGCCTCGCACTGCGAGGCATTGTGAGCTTGTAGATCGGCTATTTTTGGCAAAGAGGTATAGGTGTAGAGGGGAAAAAAGAGCAGACTAAGTAAACAAAAAAAGTATAATCTGAAACACAATTTTATACAATATAGAGTAGGGGGTCCCTGCTTCATCTCTCTCTCAGCGAGGGGGTCCTTGGCCTGAAAACGTTGAAGACCCCTGCTTTAAACAATATATATTTTCAAGATTTGCACTTAATGTTCACGATTTTTCCAAAATAGCAGATCTGCCGTGCTACGAGCTTGTAGATCTGCTATTTTTGAATAGCCAAAGTGTAAAATAATGCTTTTTTTTTAGCTCAAATGAAAAAGTGACACAGATGCGTTCCAGGTCTTAATGGCTTAATGAGGGACCTGGATGGTGGAGGAGAAGAACGGGGCCAACGTACTGCATGGCCCACATACAGTCTATGAGGAGCATTGTTCTACATGCTCTCTGTCAGCGTGGAAACCTCATATATACATAAAACTGTTTACCTACTTTTTCTCAGAATTCAAAAACCATCAAAAGCAGCAGATCTACAAGCTCCAAACGCGTCGCTTTGCGACGCGTTTGGAGCTTGTAGATCTGCTGCTTTTGATGTTTTTTTTGTGTGACTCTGTAGTGCAGGGGTCTTCAACGTTTTCAGGCCAAGGACCCCCCCCCCTAGCTGAGAGAGAGAGATGAAGCAGGGACCCCCGACTCTATATTGTATACAATTGTGTTTCAGATTATACATGTTTTGTTTGCTTGGTCTGCTCTTTTTATCCCTCTCTACGCATACACCTCTTTGCCAAGAATAGCAGATCTACAAGCTCACAACGCCTCGCAGCGCTAAAGTGGCTAAAGTTCTCCTTAGAAAAGGGATGCTAGGGTTCAAGTGGTTAAAGGTAGGGTAAGTGATTTGCTTTGGTTAAAATAAGTGTTAAATAGCTCTATATTCTGATAGTACTCATTGCTATAGAGTGTTTGTTCAGTATTAGGAGTCTCCTTGTCTCTCCAGCTCTTTATTAAACAGAAAATGCATTTTCTTTTCAGTTTAATTTTCAATGTTATCCAACCAGGACAGAGAACTCAATCAGGATACAGATTAAACAAGTGAAATTGGAAGTGATGACACTAAGAAATGAGCAGAGAAAATTGGAACTGGAACACTATACAAATGAAGCTTAAAAAATGGGTACTTTCTCCTGATTGGCTGAGATTTTGACACCTACCGAAAAATGTATTTTCTGTTTATTAAAGAGCTGGAGAGACGGGGAGACATCTGTTACTGAACAAAGACTTTATAGCAATGATTACTATCAAAATATAGTGTTTTAACCTTTTAACAAAATACTTTTTGTTTTAACCAAAAACTATCACTTACCCTACCTTTAAGGTAAAAAAATAAAAAATCCTATCACACAAAGATTTGGCGGACCCCCCCTGTAGTAACTCTGAGGACCCCCTAGGGGTCCCGGACCCCCTGTTGAAGACCGCTGCTGCAGTGTGATCAAGTAGTAGGGTGTTTACTCATTCAGTGCCAGAAAAAAAGTAATCGAATATTATTCTTCACAACGATCGACCCCGCCGATGGCTTTGAAAGACGTAGGGGGGTCTCGTAGACCCTGAGAAAAAAATGTGTGCGGCCGTGAGGGTCCATTCCATAGTTGTGGACAGTTGAACGAGGGGTTTTCACCCCAAAACAACAGAACGCAGAGTAAAAGGCGTTTTCTTTTCTGTTTTTTTAACCCATTAAGACCTGGAATTCATCTGTGTCATTTTTTGATTTGAGCTAAAAAGCATTATTTTACACTTTGGCTATTCAAAAATAGCAGATCTACAAGCTCATAGCGCGGCACCGAGTGCCGCGCTACGAGCTTGTAGATCTGCTATTTTTGAAAAATCGAGAAAAGTTGTGCAAATCTTTGAATAGATATTGTTTTAAAGCAAAACATTTTTAACTAAAATCTTTGCTTCTGGGGGGTCCCTGGAACAACATATTTTGAGATGGGGGTCCGCAGCCAAATACATATCATTTTGGGGGTCCTTGACATGAAAAAGTTTGAGAACCACTGATATAGAAACATACGTTTTGTTGGGATTTAGAAGACATTTGTAGAAAAGGGTTAAAGGAAGTGGACGTGGTGTTTTTTTTGTCATCACGTGGTTTTGCTGCCTCTGAGGGACTCAGTGAAACACGTCTTTGGCACTGAATGAGTTAATTTACAAAAAAGACACACAAAAAGTGAAAGTCTTGGAGATAAGAGGTTCCCGTAAGTAGGACAGTCCAGTGTAATGTCAGAAGAAGGTTGGGGGACAATAATACACCTCCTCCCAGTGGTGGAAAGTAACTAAGTACATTCACTTAAGTACTGTATACTCAAGTAATCTTTTGAGGTATTTGTTTTTGCTTGAGTATTTCCAGTTTCCAATACTTTTACTTCTACTCCACTACATCTCAGAGGCAAATATTGTACTTTTACTCCACTACAATTATTTGAAAACTTTAGTTACTAGTTACTTTTCAGATATAAATGATTATATTATAAAACATATAACCACTTTAGCCCTATTTTATACATAGGCTATTTGAAAACAATATGGACACAACGCCAGTGTGACGTAATCTCACGACAGCAGTGGGTACTTTCAAAGCCTGCCGTGGATTTAGGAGAGCACAAAACTCTCTCTCACACTGTGAGGTGCCTGTAAGGTGGCACTGCAAAGTGAACGACGCGTCACGCTAGACGTTCGGGCCGCATAGCGGCCCGAACTTCTAGTTTTATACATAGGCTATTTGAAAATATGTTAGTACTTTTACTGTAGGTACTTTAAGTATATTTTGATGCCAATACTTTTGTACTTTTACTCAAATACATTTTTAATTCCGAGACTTTTACTTGTAACAGAGTATTTCTATATTGCACTATTGGTACTTTTAGAGCGGATCCTGCTCTATACCTGACTTTGTCCGTGTTCACCGTCAACGTTCTGATTGGTCAGACCCGTCAACGTTCTGATTGGTCAAGCTTCACGTGACACATGGCTATAAACACATTATAAACACATATCGATGACAAAATGTATCAAAGGCGCCGCTACCTTCACACAGGGTGTGATTTTTTTTAACTCCGATCTGTGCTTCTGGGGGGTCCCTGGAACAACATATTTGGAGATGGGGGGTCGTGGCCAATTGCATATCATGTTGGGGGTCCTTGACATGAAAAGGTTTGAATGAAAAAAACAGCCGCCGCCTAAAACACTCCCAAACACCCCAGAGTTTAAACTCTTTCAGCTTCTCAGCGAGAACAGCAACAGGAAATAGTGACTCTGTGCGATAAACTTTTGCACTTTGCACTATTGCACATTTGCTGTTATATTGCCCTGTTTTTATTGTTTTTATTGTTTGTATTGAGTTGTTATTAGGTTTTAGGTCGTGTCCTCTTTATTATACGCTTTTATTTTTATTGTGGTGGAGCTTCCCCACAGCATGTATGAACCTAACCAGTGCATCTAGGTCAGGGGTCTTCAACGTTTTCAGCCTAAGGACCCCCTAGCTGAGAGAGAGATTAAGCAGGGACCCCCATTATAGAATATAATCTTTTCATAGATTTCATAGATAGCTTCATAGACTTGTTTGTTTCACAGCACTGTCATCAGTGTTAATTTTAATGTGTGTTTTCAGACTTTTAACCACATAAGCCGTCCATACTAAGTAAACTTGACCCACTCTGTGCTTGGTCTGCTCTTTTTTTTCCCCCTACACCAAACCTCTTTAGCCGAAAATAGCAGATCTACAAGCGCACACTGCTTGTAGATCTGCTATTTTTGGCTAAAGTTCTCCTCAGAAAAGGGATGCTTGGTTGAAGTGATTAATGTAAAAAATCACAAAGATTTGGCAGCCCCCCCTGTAGTAACTCTGAGGACCCCCTAGGGGTCCCGGACCCCCTGTTGAAGACCTCTGATCTAGGCCATTTGTTCTCAAAGTGGGGTCCTTGGCGAGGTCCCAGGGGGTCCCCAGCTAAATTTGAACTTATCCTGCATTTTTTTTTCCGGCCTGCGCTGTGAGCTTGTATATCTGCAATTTTTTGAATATTCAAAAATGAATCTTGAAAGTATTGGAACATTCTGCATAAATTAGATTTTATTTTTATTTTCTTAACACAAATCTTCCCTTGGTAAATGGTCATTTATATACAGTATAACGCCTTTTATCCAAAACGCTTTACATAGATTGTGCATTACATTCACCCATTCACACTAGGGCTGTCAAACGAATATTTGATTTTCGAATATTATTCTTATATTGGTAAAATATGTATATTCGAATATGAAAATTAATATTCGAATAAAAAAAAAAAAGTTTTTATTATAATTTTTTTAAATGTTTATTTGATAGGGACAATACAACAAAGCAATGTATGAAGTTATGAAAATAAACAAAAGATATGTTTTATTGGATCCGAGCACTCGATACAACGTTCTTTTGTACTGTTTCTGTCAAAAAAAATAAAAAAAATAAAAATGTATATATTTTTATAATAATAATAATAATAATATTCGAATATATTTGAATATCTGCAAATTTTTAAGACCAATATTCGAATATAATTTCTGAGGAAAGTTGACCTAATTCACACACACATTCACACACACATTCACACACCGATGGAGGAGGAAACCATGCAAGGCACCAACCTGCTCATCAGGAGCAATTAGGGGTTCAGCGTCTTGCTCAAGGACACTTCTGGGGGTCTCTGATGGGGGTCCGCGGCCAGATGCATATCAATTTGGGCGTCAAAAAGTTTGAGAACCACTGATCAAGGCAAGGCAGTTTATTTGTAGCTCATTTCAACAACAAGACAATTCAATGTGTTTTACACAGAACACTAAGCTAAATGAAACAAAACTAGAAAAAGTGCTCCTCGGAGCACAGTTCTCCGCCAGGTCAGGTACGTTATTGTGGCCTCCTGGTGGTGCTATAATAGGCCACTGTGAAAAGGGTGCCATTTATTCTTAGGTCTTTCACGGCAATCAGACACTGCATTCATGATTTGAGGCATTTTGTTCGAAGAATGTGTTTTACTAAATCAGACCTGCTGGTGGCGCTATAACAGGCCAATGTGAATGTGAAAAGGGGGCCATTTCTTCCTCTGCCTAGTGTGAATCTGCATGCAAAATTTCACTGAAATTGCACACTGCGTTCATGTTTTGAGGCATTTTGTTCCAAACTGACCAATCCTGAAAACTTTGTAAGCCAAGTAGGATGGAATATGAAATATCGGACAGATCCATCAGAATCACATGACTATGGAGATACTGTGTACCAATTTGCGTGATTTTTGGACACAATCTGAAGGATTAATATCCAAAAATGTATTTGACATAAGTCGGCCTCCTGGTGACGCTGTAAAAAGCAGATGTGAAAAATGCAGTGCAGATGTTTTTTCCTTGGTCTCTAGGGAGTGTGTGTGCAAAGTTTCACGCAGATCGGTGCAGTAATACTTAAAAATGCAAATCGGCCGGTTATAGCGCCACCATGAGGCTGATTTGAAAAACTTTAACTGACATTTCTTCCTCGGCCTAGTGGGAATGTGCGTGTGCAATTTTATGGAAATGGCAAGCTGCGTTCATGATTTGAGGCAGTTTGTTCAAAACTAACCAATCCTGCAAACTTTGGAAGCCAACCTTAGCCAATGAGGACGGAATATGGGAAATTTAACAGATCCGGGTTGATCACATGACTATAGAGATACTGTGTACCGATTTGCATGACGTTTAGTTAAAAGCTGTAGGAGTAATGGGGAAAAAATGGGTTTCGCACAAATCTGCCTCCTGGTGGCGCTATAACAGGCCCATGTAAAAACATTGGGGCAGAGGTTCTGAATTGGCATCGAGGGAGTGTGTGTGCACAGTTTCACAGCGACCGGGCCAACGGTGCCGGAGATTAGCTGGTAACACACAGACAGGACGGACACACACACACACGGACGGACGGACGGGGTGGAAAACATACTCTCTCACCATGCCTTTCGGCCTGGCGGAGACAATTATACAATGACATGAAGGATGCATGAAATAAAAGAAGTAAAAATAACAGATACTGTTACAGTGCAGAAGAGAAAGAATAATGACAATAACGTGAATTTTAAATCAAAACAGATTCCCATTGTAAACAATGAAACATCCTCTATATGGCATGCAGCTCACAGCCAATAGGATTAGTTTCTCTCTCTCTCGCTCGCTCACTCGCTCGCTCTCTCTCTCTCGCTCGCTTGCTTGCTCGCTTGCTCGCTCACTCTCTCCCTATTGGATGTTTGCTAGAATCTTGTGGTTATCTCTGATTGGCTGCTGAGGCTGTTTGTCAACAGAACGTAGGTGGTGGGGTGGGGGGGGGGGGGGTAGATACATCTTTAGGGCCCAAACTGGTTGCTAGGCGACAGACCGATGACAGGTCACTAGGCCTGTCTGTCAGCGGTGTGTGTGTGTGTGTGTGTGTGTGTGTGTGTGTGTGTGTGTGGGTGTGTGTGTGTGTGGGTGTCACATTTGAATGTTCTCACTCTGTTCTGTAACCACCTCTCTCTCTCTGTCTCTCTCTCTCTCTCTCTCTCCCTGTCTCTTTCTCCTTTTTCTGTGTCTCCCTCACCCTCTCCCTCTCCCTCTCTCTCCCTCTACCTCTCTCTCTCTCTCTCTCTCTCTCTCTCTCTCTCTCTCTCTCTCCCTCTCTCCCTCTCTCTCTCTCCCTCTCTCCCTCTCTCCCTCTCTCCCTCTCTCTCTCTCTCTCTCTCTCTCTCTCTCTCTCTCTCTCTCTCTCTCTCTCAGTGACAGCAGATAAATTAAATTCTCCTCCCACACAAACAGCCACAAACCCAGCTGTGTCGTCCCCCCCCCCACACACACACACACACACACACACACACCCCCCCCCACCCACACGCCCACACACCTCCCCACCTCCCTATGTCTCATCCCTACATCCCTGTCTCTCTGTATTGTCTCTCTATCGGTGTGTGTTTGTGCGTGTGCGTGTGCGTGTGCGTGTGCGCGTGCGTGTGTGTGTGTGTGTGTGTGTGTGTGTGTGTGTTACATAACAGTATTTTGGCTGGTATTCATCATGTAGAAGCTGTAGATTCATTCAGTGAATATTCAGCCACTATTTTCTGTGTTTTACTGCAGCTCAACTCATATGTATTTACATCATTATTATATTCATAAATATTTACATAAATACTCACATATTATATGCAGGATTTATTCATACATATTTACATATATACTTACATATTATATGCAGGATTTATTCATAAATATTTACATATATACTCACATATTATATGCAGGATTTATTCATACATATTTACATAAATACTCACATATTGTAGGATTTATTCATAAATATTTACATAAATACTCACATATTATATGTAGGATTTATTCATACATATTTATATTCTATGCAGGTTTTCTCAGTGTAAACACTGTTAATATACTAAACATTGCCATCGTGGACTTTGGGTGGATGGTGAACGTCACCATCATAATTAATTAATCAGAGTACTGCAGACACAGGAGGGGGATTTGCGGATTTATCAATATGTTTTGTATGACCGCCAATCCGACAACATCCCCCCCCCCCCCCCACCCGACTCATACGCACGCTGAGATTGAAGTGGGGGGGGCGGTTGGACGGTCTCCGTATAGCGGTCGATTTAGCGTCCGATCTCCATGTACATTATGCCCATATATAGTGTATATATATACCCCCATATTTATACTGTAAGCATTTAGCAGACGCTCTTAATCCAGAGCGATTTACAGCGACTTACAGTAAGCAAGGTAAACATGAGGTAAACACATCAAATGCATCGAAATATTCATCTAGGATCATAGCAGGTAAACCAAGAACCTATCACCAGTCTAACAGTAAATAACCCATTATTAAGACCTGGAACGCATCTGTGTCATTTTAGATTTCTTTGGCTATTCAAAAATAGCAGATCTACAAGCTCGTGTGAAAAATCTTTTTTTAATATTTTTTCAAAAAACTGTTAGGATTTAGAAACCTTTTTTTTGAATCAGCCTCAGGCCTTAATGGGATAATACAATAATATAATATCAAGAGATCAATAATCTGTACACTGAAACTGTACAATCTATAGGATGCCAGGTATAAATGAACCTGACATCTGTCTAAATAACATGATAAATCTATATTACATTGTTACCTTTGCATAATCCCACATTAGCATACTGTCCACTGTCCATGCAAAGTATATTCAGTTAGCTGTAATTGTAAGAGTTTTGCCTATAATGTTACCAGGTTGAACGTGGTTCAATAAACAGACGAACGCACGCGCGCACAAGCACACATACACACACACACACGCACACATACACACACACACGGTGTGTAGTTGTGACAGTGGAACTTCAGGGAAATGCCACCAGTTGCACACAGCCTCATGAATATGTAATGACCCTGTGAATAATTAACCCATCATGACTGTCAAGTTCAAGTGAGGTCGTTTCTGCACATCCTCCATTACCAGGCTTCACCTCTCTGTCTGTGTCTGTGTCTAGACGATATGATTTGAATCACTATACTAGGTTCACCATACAATTTTACATGTTTTAAAATATATATATATTCCAGACAAAATAACTGAATTTTATTTTTTTCATTATTGCTTCTCTTACACAAATCCAGTATTTTCTTCTCTTATATTTGTTTATGTTCTCTATTATCCTCTTTTCAATACAGTAGCAAATGACAGAAAACTCCTTTTTATCTTACAAAGATCCTGTCTTTTTTCATATATATTATTCCTCAATATTTTGCATCACGATGCATGTTTTATTAAATTGATTTAAATTGTCACCAGTTTGAATCGATTTTAATGGATTTATGATAAATCGTTACAGACCTAGCTCCCAGTACTGACCGCACGACTTGTCGCACCCAAGTGATCTATTATGATTCCCAAAGTTTGAGAACTGCTGCTTTACCCAAACAGTTTGGTAGGAACACATTGTACGGTCTGATAAAGTGACGTTTTGTCATGTCAGCAGAACTACAAGCGTTGAGGTGGTGTTGATCCTCCTCTCTCTCCTCAGTGTGATATGTGTTCTAGATATTATTATTATTATTAATATTCATATCTCTCTGTCCTCAGTGTGCTGTTTCGTGGTCCATAAACGCTGTCATGAGTTCGTCACCTTCTCCTGTCCTGGAGCGGACAAGGGACCCGCCTCTGATGTAAGTACAACTACACACACACACGCACGCACGCACGCACGCACACACACACACACACAGGACACTTTGACCAGGTCACTGCCGGCCCCCTGTGGGGTCGTGACCTGAATGTTTGGGATACACACACGTCCGAGTCAGCAGGTTTACAGAAGTAAAGAAGTGGGTGAAATTAGTTTTCGTGCATAGGTCTATCGATTTGTTATTTCCATAGAAAAACTAACTAATTATCTACTTATATTTACACATAGTACCTGAGATAAGTATCACTAGCGAGGACCACACTACCAATCAAAATCTTTTAGAATGTTTTATTGAAGTTACATATGTAAACATATGTCCTCCGTTCTTCACTTGACGTGCAGATTTGTGAATGAACTTGACCACTGAATGTAACGCTATTGTTTGGGTGGAAACAGTGCTGATTTTCACAATCAAATGTTACCCACCCGCGCTTAGTTCAGCACCGCCCGTCCCCATGAACTTATACATGTATATTTGTGTCTGTGTCTGGGCTGTTTGGGCTATTTGGTGAATTAAAGGGCAAGACCACTTTGGTGGAGGTTTGGGTTGTGTAGTTACCTTGATCTAACTCCAAAGGTGGACAAGACATCTAAAATAATTGCTCCATTGATTAGAAATTGATAATTCAAAACCTGCTCCCCTTTGACTTACATCGTACGGTAAAACAGCTCTCAAAGTCACTCTTTAAGCACTTAACAAACGTAAACAACATTGATTCAGACAATATAGAACATCACCAAACCCAGTACTGTTTGTTTTTATATGTTAACATCCTGTTGATTTTACTATTTGAAGATCCGAATCCACGGATCCAGTCTGGGTTTTCTTCTTGACAGGAAGTTAACATTTTTATAAAAAAAAAAAAACAGTAGTGGGTTTGGTGATGCTCTATATTGTCTGAATCATCTTTGTTTGTGTTCGTTTACGTGCTAAAAGAGTGACTTTGAGAGCTGTTTCAGCGTACAATGTAAGTCAATGAGGAGCATATTATTTTGAATTATCAATTTCTAATCAATGGAGCAATTATTTTAGACTAGACCATACCCGTAGGGGAATATGAGCACCCAACGTGTGCAGTTTGGCTTATGCGCCGAGAACAGACAGTATCAGGGATGGAAAGTGAGTTTGTACTGTGTAGTGGAGTGGTTCGCAAACGTTTTTATGTCAAGGACCCCCAAATTGACACTTGTTAGCCCGCGGACCCCCATTTGAAAAGATATGCCAGGGACCCCCATAAGAGCGTTTTTTTTTTATGGCTCTAGCAGTGATTCTCAACCATTTTAATTTCAAGGACCCCCAGTTTGACATGCATTAGCTATGGACCCCCATTTAATGGCATTTCTATGTCTTGGACCCCAAGTTATATAGTAAAGTCCACGGTACATGCTCCTGTCGCGAACACGAACACACACACTGACACACACACACACACACACACACACACACACACACACACACCACG
>NC_139939.1:59327142-59344642 GCF_963454915.1 Gymnoscopelus microlampas
GACATCTATTCTCTCTCCTCTCTCCTCTCCTCTCTCTCGATCCTCTCCTCTCCTCAGGACCCTCGTAGTAAACACAGGTTCAAGGTTCATACGTACTCCAGTCCAACATTCTGCGACCACTGTGGCTCTCTGCTCTACGGGCTGATCCACCAGGGCATGAAGTGTGACCGTGAGTACACACACAACACTGTGTGTGTGTGTGTGTGTGTGTGTGTGTGTGTGTGTGTGTGTGTGTGTGTGTGTGTGTGTGTGTGTGTGTGTGTGTGTGTGTGTGTGTGTGTGTGTGTGTGTGTCATTGGTTAAGGGCATCAGTCCATTCACAGTAAAAGCCAGACTGCACGTCCTTCCCACCACCAGACTCAAATCTCTCCATCTGGTTCCCCGCCGCTGTAAGGTCACTGAAACACTGTCCTTCACCTTGAATGGCTGCGTTAAGGAATGTACAACAGCTAGGGTGACCACCTTCAAACAGACCCATTGAGGGACAGACGTAGCCGTTCCGCGGGACATCACGGGCGCGTGATTTTTTGCGCGGTTCTGGGTGGATTGGGTTCGTTTTTTTCCAGTTTTTGGTTTCTTTATTTCGGTTTTAGGGTTAAGATTAGGGTTAGGTTAGGGTTATGTTATTTCATTCTTATTTTTGCCTGATTTTACCGATTTATTATCATTTACCGATTTTTTTTTCATATCTTTGATTTTCGGGGCATTGCTCTGCTTGTGCGGGACAGAGGGTCCAATTTCGGGACTGTCCCGCGAATTTGGGGACGGGTGGTGGTCACCCTAACAACAGCACACAGTCATGATGCAATCGTGGGACTCGTAGGGAAGGACATAACAACAAGGCATCATGGGATTTGGAGTGAATCCCTTAGGGGCCACTGACTGCTTTGCATTGACCTACTACTGTAGCACGGAATTATGGGATTTGTAGTGCATCATGGGATTTGTAGTGAATCCCAGTGGGGCCAGTACTGCTCTGCATTGACCCAGTACTAGAGGCTCATGGGAATTGTAGTGAATCATGGATCTGTAGTGATTCCCAGAGGGTTCATTACTGCTAAGGATGCTGAAATCATTTAGGAAAATGGACGGTACACAAACACAAACGGTCTCCTATAGATCTATGTTTACTGGTGCTATAGATCTATGTTTACTGGTGCTGTAGATCTATGTTTACTGGTGCTGTAGATCTATGTTTACTGGTGCTGTAGATCTATGTTTACTGGTGCTGTAGATCTATGTTTACTGGTGCTTTGTTGATTCTCTGTATCATCCTATAGCAGCCTGACATCTAGTGGTCAGACAGAGTCATAACATGCACGTGTTCAAATACCCTCTCCCTCACAACGTGTGTGTGTGTGTGTGTGTGTGTGTGTGTGTGTGTGTGTGTGTGTGTGTGTGTGTGTGTGTGTGTGTGTGTGTGTGTGTGTGTGTGTGTGTGTGTGTGTGTGTGTGTGTGTGTGTGTGTGTGTGTGTGTGTGATTATTACACATATGGTATCACCTTCAGACAGACTATAAAGCTGGTTAAGTTAAAGCGGTGGAAATACTTCATTTTGTTGTTACTTTTGGGTCAATTTATTCATTTATTTATTAAGTAGCCGTGTAATAAGCGGGATAATGTACGGTTAGGTGGTCATTATTGAAAAATAAATCCCGACAGGGTGATTATCCACCGACGCGGATCGGAGGTGGATAATCACCCTGTCGGGATTCTCTATTAGCTCAAGGTAAAAAAAAAATCTAATTGTATGATGAATATTCATAAGGTGTATGTATCTCTCTATAGATTGTATGATGAATATTCATAAGGTGTATGTGTCTCTCTATAGATTGTATGATGAATATTCATAAGGTTGTATGTATCTCTCTATAGATTGTATGATGAATATTCATAAGGTGTATGTATCTCTCTATAGATTGTATGATGAATATTCATAAGGTGTATGTATCTCTCTATAGATTGTATGATGAATATTCATAAGGTGTATGTGTCTCTCTATAGATTGTATGATGAATATTCATAAGGTGTGTGTATCTCTCTATAGATTGTATGATGAATATTCATAAGGTGTATGTATCTCTCTATAGATTGTATGATGAATATTCATAAGGTTGTATGTATCTCTCTATAGATTGTATGATGAATATTCATAAGGTTGTATGTATCTCTCTATAGATTGTATGATGAATATTCATAAGGTGTATGTATCTCTCTATAGATTGTATGATGAATATTCATAAGGTTGTATGTATCTCTCTATAGATTGTATGATGAATATTCATAAGCGCTGTGTGGCCAACGTTCCCAGTCTGTGCGGTACTGACCACACAGAGAGGAGAGGGAGGATCTCTATCAATGCCCACATCAACACAGACACACTGACCGTTAAGAGTAAGTCTGTCTGTCTGCCTGTCTGTCTGTCTGTCTGTCTGTCTGTCTGTCTGTCTGTCTGTCTGTCTGTCTGTCTGTCTGTCTGTCTGTCTGTCCTCGTCTCTCTCACTCAATTCAATTGGATGTCAGTTCAAAGGAGCCTTATTGGCTAACGTTTACATTGCCAAAGCAAGTGTCAAATAAAAAATGTTCGCTTTAAAAATATATATATTCAAAGATTTGCACACTTTTTCACGATTTTTCAAAAATAGCAGATATACAAGCTCATAGCGCGGCACTCGGTGCCGCGCTATGAGCTTGTATATCTGCTATTTTTGAATAGCCCAAAGTGTAAAATAATGCTTTTTTAGCTAAAATCTAAAAATGACAAAGTTCCAGGTCTTAATGGGTTAAAAGGGATTACAGACTTATGTAAACAGAGCTGTCACATTAGACAATAGAAATGAGGAAAACTATCTTACAAAAGCTTTGCTGTTAGGAACAGGTCTATATAAAGGTAAGCAACAGCTTTTGAAGCAAATAGCAGCACTTTGTCCAAGGCTTTGCAATCACTTGATATGAAACATTTCAAGACGAATAGAAGCAATTTTTCAAATGTATTTGAAATAGCGCACATGCACGCGCGCGCGCGCACACACACACACACACACACAGGTAGTTATCTTTTTCCTGTACAGTAGTCGAGGTCAACTCGGTACAGATAGTGAAGGAATACACTGAGTAGCAGTCCTTGATGGTCTGTCTGTCTGTCTGTCTGTCTGTCTGTCTGTCTGTCAGTAGTGTTGAGGGGAGGTGACAGTGAAACAGGAAGAAGGCCATTATCTGATCAATGATACAATGATTGACCCAAATTGAGAATATGTACGAATGTCCATGTCTCTCTCTCTCTCTCTCTCTCTCTCTCTCTCTCTCTCTCTCTCTCTCTCTCTCTCTCTCATATGGATTGATTGTGGAACAGAAGCTAAACTGTGCTTTTAAGTAACTTTACTCAGAATTAGGACAGAAAACTGTCTCTCTCAATTCAATTCAAAGGAGCTTCATTGGCACGAGAAAGCATACGTTTTCGCCTTGCCTACTTGTTGTTAACTAGATGTACAAACTAGTTAACAAGTTTTATTGGATCTTGTTTAGTCGATACACTTATTTGTTTTATCTCTTGCTCATTTGATTTTCCTATGTGTCTCATCTGGTTAAGAAAGTAGGTAGCTGATATATTGCACTATATTACCTTAGCACTAGGTATACTCTTAGTTGCTTGTTTTAGCAGAAAATGCACTTCAGACTTCTGGTGATTAGTAGTTTCGTTCCCTACCGATGTTGAATGTACTTATTGTAAGTCACTTTGGATAAAAGCGTCTGCTAAATGTCTGTAATGTAATGTATTGTTTACATTGCCAAAGCAAAAGTGGAACAAAACAATGTATGTATAATTAAATAGTATATTAAACAGAGCTGTGTTGTTTAGGGAAGACTATCTTTCAAAACTATTACAAAAATAATTGTACATTTTGTGTCAGAAATAGTTATACATCCATATAGGAGAGGTTAGCTTGGGAGACACTTTTGAAACAGTTGACACAGTATTCAAATCAGGGGTCTTCAACAGGGGGTCCGGGACCCCTAGGGGGTCATCAGAGTTATTACAGGGGATCCGCCAAATCTTTTTGTGGTATGTTTTTTTTTTTTTTACCATAAACACTTGAACCCTAGCATCCATTTTCTGAGGAGAACTTTAGCCAAAAATAGCAGATCTACAAGCTCAACTCAACTAGTAGATCGGCTATTTTTGGCAAAGAGGTATAGGTATAGAGGAAAAAAAGACCAGACCAAGTAAACAAAAAAAAATTCTTCTGAAACACAATTTTATACAATATAGAGGGGGTCCCTGCTTCATCTCTCTCTCAGATAGGGGGTCCTTGGCCTGAAAACGTTGAAGGCCCCTGGTTTAAATGTTTTACATTCACTTGGTACAAAACCTTACCAACCAAATCTCTCTCTCTGTCTCTCCCCCGACCCCACTATTATCTGCCTGTCTGTCTGTCTGTCTGTCTGTCTGTCTGTCTGTCTGTCTTCCCTGCCTGTCTTCCCTGCCTGTCTGTCTGTCTGCCTGTCTCCCCTCCAGTCAGAGAAGCTAAGAACCTGGTGCCCATGGACCCCAACGGCCTGTCGGACCCCTACGTCAAACTCAAGCTCATCCCGGACCCCAAGAGTGAGAGCAAACAGAAGACCAAGACCATCAAGTGTTGTCTGAACCCCACGTGGAACGAGAGCTTCACCTTGTAAGAGCAGCCTTCCTTTATATCATCTAATATTACACCATGTTTTCACCTTTATATCATCTAATATTACTCCATGTTTTCACCTTTATATCATCTAATATTACACCATGTTTTCACCTTTATATCATCTAATATTACTCCATGTTTTCACCTTTATATCATCTAATATTACTCCATGTTTTCACCTTTATATCATCTAATATTACACCATGTTTTCACCTTTATATCATCTAATATTACTCCATGTTTTCACCTTTATATCATCTAATATTACTCCATGTTTTCACCTTTATATCATCTAATATTACTCCATGTTTTCACCTGAACACCTTGTAAGAGCAGCCTTCCTTTATGTCATCTAATATATTACACCAGGGTTCCCCAATTACTTTTCCCCAAGGGCCAAATTATGTCTCGGGTACCAAGCCGAGGGCCAGGGGCATTGTGCCCACGCACGGGCGCCAAAATCGTGCAAAATGTTTTGTTTTTTATTCCATTTTTTTCTCTAATCAAGCTAATTTGACACCGTGTTATTTTAGGCCTGGGATTCTTAAATCCTGTGTTGAGGGTCACACAAGGAAAAAATTCACTCTGGAAACAAAATAAGTCTGCTTGAAAAGCTGTACAGCAGCCAGTTGTACATACTGAAAATCAAAATAAGTCCAGAATCAACAATTGACTTACAGATGTGTTTGTTAGTCTGCTTGAACAGTAATACAGATTTTTCTTTTTTTTTCAAAATTATAAAAAAAATAAAAAAAATATACGACAGGAGTCGTCGCGGGCACAGTTGCCTCTCGCGGGCCGCAAATGGCCCGCGGGCCGCCTTCAACAGGGGACCGTAGTCAGTGCAGGATTAACGGAAGGCTTTAGGTGGGGGGGCACCAAACCGAAGGGAGAAAGTGAAAAAAAGCCTGAACTATCGCCGGAAAGCGCCAAAATGATAGAAGCAGCGGCCTGCTGAAGGAACGCTAAAGCGGCGAAATGCGCCTTTGAAGCCTCAATTCACCGGGCACCAGTAAGGGTTAATCGGAGTAGAGCGGCCCGGTCAGAGCGGCCGGCGCCAAAAGGGTTAGAGAACCACTGGGTATATAGAAGAATATATGTTGAATGAATCCAACAGGAGTAAAACAGCTGTCAACAGTCTGTCTCTGATGAACCAGTTCACCTCCTCACATCAAAGGCATCGTGCATTCCAAATTAATGTTAAATCTAGGGCTGGGACTCGATTAAAAAAATTAATTAGAGGCTTTGTAATTAATGAATCCTATTTTAATCGCATATCAATATTTGACCTGAGAACAGTGAAAAGCAATTTTGAATTATTTGCTCTTGACTCTCGAGTATTTCCAATTTCTAATACTTTTACTTCTACTCCAGTAACTCCACTATATCTCAGAGGCAAATATTGTACTAATTATTTGAAAACTTTAGTAACTAGTTACTTTGTAGATTTCGATTATTGTTATAAAACATTACAGTAACCATGTGAAAATAGCAGATCTACAAGCGTAAGGCATTGTGAGCTTGTAGATCTGCTATTGTCCACTACTGGAGGCTGGTAGAGTGTGTTGTTGTTACTGTTGTTTTATAGTAGTTTAATGAATTATTAATAAAAATCGCGCGCCTGTGACCCGCACCGCATCGTGCATCGTTGTGGGACACACTTTGAGAAACAGAATGAGCATAACTGCTAGTTGTGAAAAGGTAGAATTGTTCTTCATGAATAGCCTAGGCAATAATATCTAATGAGGAGAAAAAGGGCTGCTGCTGCTGTTCATAAAAATGTTGGGCTTCGGGCTGGGTCGGAACCAAGGGGCAAGGCTTGGATATTTACGATGAGGCCAACACGGAAGCTTATGAATGGCCAGAGTGAGGCACTGTTTTACCCTGCGCCGACCTGCAGTGTCAGAAAGAATTTATTTTAACGCAAGTGAATGGGTTTTTGACAAACTTTAGACTAGATTTTCTTACCGTAATAAAAATTGTCATAAATTCTATATGCTTCCAGTCGCTAGTTTAAAGTCTCCTTTCAATCATCATGATATGCGTTTTGCTAAATTATGGTCCCATTTATTCTAAAATTGACGATAAAGTAGGCTATGCTCCAGGAGGGGCGGGATGATTTGATTGACAACCTACACAACCAATAGCATTCATTCCCAACCAATAGCATTTTTGGGGGTTGTTTTCCGGTTCGCTGGTCACGTGTCTGGTCTCAACCAATAGCGTTTGAGTTCCGGCGTGGCCAACTGTATATATTAACGATGGAGGAATGCACGTTTCTGAACTATCGGCTTCATTTTCGTTCTGTAGAAAGCAGGGGAGTGGCTTTGTCCATTCTTTTTTACAGTCTATGGTCGGAACCAATTAGTCCAGGGGTCTTCAACAGGGGGTCCGGGACCCCTAGGGGGTCGCCAGAGTTACTACAGGGGGGCCGCCAAATCTTTGTGATTTTTACATTAACCAATTCAACCAAGCATCCCTATTCTGAGGAGAACTTTAGCCAAAAAATAGCAGATCTACAAGCACACAACGCCTCGCGCCGCGAGGCGTTGTGCGCTTGTAGATCTGCTACTTTCGGCAAAGAGGTTTGGTGTAGGGGGGAAAAAGAGCAGACCAAGTACAGAGTGGGTCAAGTTTACTTAGTATGGACGGCTTATGTGGTTAAAAGTCTGAAAACACACATTAAAATTAACACTGATGACAGTGCTGTCAAACAAGTCTATGAAGCTATCTATGAAATATATGAAAAGATTATATTCTATACAATACATATTGGGGGTCCCTGCTTTATCTGTCTCTCAGCCAAGGGGTCCTTGGCCTGAGAACGTTGAAGACCCCTGAATTAGTCAATTATGTAACAGGCTTTGGCTCGGGCTCAGGCTAGTCTCGCGTGGCCAGACTGTTGCCTCCCACAATTTTCAAATGTTTCCGGTCATACAGTCTGGGACTGGGAAGCTCTGATCATTACATTACATTACATTACAGTCATTTAGCAGACGCTTTTATCCAAAGCGACTTACAATAAGTGCATTCAACATAGGTAGGGAACGAAACTACTAATCACCAGAAGTGCATTTCCTGCAAAAAACAAGCAACCAAGAGTATACCTAGCACTAAGGTAAAAGTGCAATATATCAGCTACCTACTTTCATAAACACATGAGATAAAATAGCCAAATCAAATGAGCACGAGCTAATAGATCCAATACAACAATACACCAATAATCATATCGTATTCTGATCATGATTAGAATATAAACCGGATGTGAAGCCTCCTCCCCACTTCCGTTTCGTCGTTACAGTCGCGCAAATGTATCCGACTATAAAATCAAAATCATCTAAGTATATCTAGCTTGCTGCTTAGCAGAAATGGAAATTAAAAAATAAAATGTAAAGATATTTTAAAATATATTTTCGTGGACGGAAGTGCCAGTTTCCTCTCTCGGATTTGGGGAGTTGTAGTTCCAGACTCTATATAGCATTCAGAGATTGTGGAATGGTTGTCTGGCTACGCGAGACTAGGCTCAGGCTGACGTTCTGTCGGCCTGCGTTGGGCCGGGGCTCAAATATTTAGGCCCGCATTTAAAGCTCTAGAACGTAGTCTCTCCCACAACGTTCACATGCATCCGGGGGTAAAGTGGATGTGACGTGCCTCCTCCACTCTTCCGTTTCGTCTTTACAGTTTTTTTCCCCCCCTTTTCTTTCAGTTTTCCGCTGAGGGAACAGCTCTGCTCGTTGCACAAAGTGCACGTCTGTCTGTCTGCACCACCAATTTACGGGAGCATGATAATAATGTGATCTAATGATCATCAATCATTATCTCAGGGACACGGGGGGTTAACAGTGCTGCTTCCTCCTGTAGCCTTATCTCTAAGGGTTTTAATCATCCCCTCTTAATGGTCCCACTCTTAGCGGGTTCCCTTTAACCCAGGGCTCTTCAACAGGGGGTCCGGGACCCCTAGGGGATCCTCAGAGTTACTACAGGGGGTCCGCCAAATCTTTGTGTGATAGGATTTAGTTTTTTTTTACATTAACCACTTGAACCCTAGCATCCCTTTTCTGAGGGGAACATTAGCCGAAAATAGCAGATCTACAAGCTCTCAACGCCTCGCGCTGCGAGGCGTTGAGAGCTTGTAGATCTGCTATTTTCGGCAAAGAGGTATAGGAGTAGAGGGAAAAAAGAGAAGTTTAATCTGAAACACAATTTTATACAATATAGGGGGGGAGTCCCTGCTTTATCTCTCTCTCAGCTAGGGGGTCCTTGGGCTGAAAACGTTGAAGACCCCTGCTTTAACCATTCCTATATTTTGTGAAATCTATATCATTTTGGCCTATTATTTGTTGATAAACACAGTCACACACCCACAGTATTGCGTACATATCATTGTAGTGGTTCTCAAAGTGAGGACATCTCTATTGTCATCTTCTCTCTCTCTCTCTCTCTCTCTCTCTCTCTCTCCCTCGTCCCCCCATCCAATAACCTAGAAACAGCTCCATTATGAGAGGTTTTCCTGTGTTGTGGTGGGACCAGGGTGAAGGAACGTGGTCAGAATGGTTATCCGTGTATCTTCATACTTGTAGGCCTGTGTCCTTGTTTAGTGTTCCCTCTGGGAGTCTGTGATGACGCTGACACACAGATGACCTTGTCCTGGTTCTGCTCTCACTGCCACGAAACCACACCGTGTGCTATTAACCCATTAAGACCTGGAACGCATCTGTGTCACTTTTTCATTTGAGCTAAAAAGCATTTACTCTGTGCTATTAATCCGTTATGACTGGGAACGCATCTGTGTGTCATATTAACATGTCTTTGCGCTCTTTAAAATAACAGATATACAACGCGCTATGAGCTTGTAGATCTGCTATTTTTAAAGAATCGTGAAAATTTGCTTCTGGGGGCTGAATTAGAGCCTATATAATGGTATGCGCCTTATGCCTTAACCACTAGGCCATCGGCGCCCCCACAGTTTTTTGAGTGGTGCCGAAGGCAACCACTCCTATACATGACTTTGTCCGTGTGTCCGTATGTATGTATGTATGTATGTATGTCTGTCCACAAACATTGATGACAACATCAATACGGGGATCAATACGGGGCTCATCAAAGGCACCACTCACTTCACACAGGGTGTGATTTTTAGCGGCGCTAGCCGCTCTATACCTTAGGTACTTAGGTATAGAGCGGATCCTGCTCTATACCTGACTTTGTCCGTGTTCACCGTCAACGTTCTGATTGGTCAGACCCGTCAACGTTCTGATTGGTCAGACCCGTCAACAAAGTGATTGGTCAAGCTTCACGTGACCCGTGGCTATAAACACATTATAAACACATATCGATGACAAAATGTAGCAAAGGCACTGCTACCTTCACACAGGGTGTGATTTTATTTAACATTGAATACATGTCTCCTCTCCTCTCCTCTCCCCTCCCCTCCCCTCCCCTCCCCTCCCCTCCCCTCTCAGTAACCTGAAGGAGTCGGATAAGGACCGTAGGTTGTCGGTTGAGATCTGGGACTGGGATCTGACCAGCAGGAATGACTTCATGGGTTCCTTGTCGTTTGGCGTCTCAGAGCTCCAGAAACTAGGGGTAGATGGATGGTAAGATGTCTTCATATCAGCCCTAGGGTTGATAGCAGTTATGTTATGTGTTTTTTTATAATTCCTCTTTTTTTGTTAAATATATATAAAAATAACATAATATAAAATAACAAAATGTAAAGGATTCTGCCTGTACCTTTTTGGTCATGAAAAAGGTCTCTTATCTACAGTGGCGTGCACAGACATTTTGAGGGGCAGGTGCTCAAGTAAATTATACTTTTTTTTTGTTTACTTGGTCTGCTCTTTTTTCCCTCTACACCTATACCTCGTTGCCAAAAATAGCCGATCTACAAGCCCACAACGCCTCGCAGCGCGAGGCGTTGTGGGCTTGTAGATCTGCTGTTTTTGGCTAAAGTTCTCCTCAGAAAAGGGATGCTAGGTTTCGAGTGGTTATGGTAAAAAGAAAAATCATATCACATAAAGATTTGGCGGACCCCCTGTAGTAACTTTGAGGACCCCCTAGGTGGCCCGGACCCCCTGTTGAAGACCCCTGCTGTAAACTGAAAAAAAAAAAAAAAAAAAAAAACGTTTTTTTTCATTTTTTCAAAAGGGCACTTCTGGTCTAGAGGGCAAAGGGCAGGTGCTCTAGCACCACCTAGAATCTATTTGTGCACGTCCCTGCTTATCTGACGTGTCATTGTGCTCTGTTCAGAGACCATTATAAACGTGATTGATGACCCTCTCAGCACCTCTTACACTGCCCTCGCCCCATGGGCAAATAAACGCTCTCTACCATATCATAATAATGAGACATATTTCATCCCATGAGGGTTCTTCAGTGTTCAGCTTCACCCAGCTCAGCACAGGGGTGGGAGGGGGGTGGGGGGGGGGCAGTTAGAGGTCAAGTGTCTTGCTCAGGGACACCTCGACACATTCTGGGAATCGAACCTTGGACCTTCTGTTTAGCTATGGCCCCGCACCTGTAAAATACATTATGTGATGAAGGTCATTGTTGTTATTACTGTTTATACGTGAAACTGTGTGTGTGTGTGTGTGTGTGTGTGTGTGTGTGTGTGTGTGTGTGTGTGTGTGTGTGTGTGCGTGTGCGTGCGTGCGTCCGTGTTTTTAGGTTTAAGCTGCTCTCCCAGGAGGAGGGGGAGTATTTCAACGTTCCTGTTCCCGCTGAGGGAGAGGAGGGCAACGAGGAACTACGACAGAAGTTCGAGGTGCGTTGGAACCATGACTGACTGACCATTCTACTGTGTGTGTGTGTGTGTGTGTGTGTGTGTGTGTGTGTGTGTGTGTGTGTGTTTTTATTTCTATACTTGCGAGGACCAAGTATAGTAGAATTTGAAGAAATATACATGGTGAGGACCGTTTTCCTGGTCCTCACAAGACAAATGGTTGTTTTATAGTTAAAAAAGAGATACGTTTACAATTAGAAAAACATTCAGGTCAGGATTAGACATTTAGGTGTCTTAGAGGTTAGGTTTAGGGATTGGAATTAGAGTTCAACGTGATTTATACTTAGTTGCGCGCACCAGTGTCATGCACCGAAAAACAGCTGATCTACAAGCTCACAACGCGTCGCAGCGCGACGCGTTGTGAGCTTGTAGATCTGCTGTTTTTCGGCTTTAGGCTTACGGTTAAAATGGCAATTATTATTTTTAAATGGCATTCATAACATGGCTGTCCTAAAGTGTTGATGTCCTCACAAGTAATACACAAGTAATACAAATGTGTGTGTGTGTGTGTGTGTGTGTGTGTGTGTGTGTGTGTGTGTGTGTGTGTGTGTGTGTGTGTGTGTGTGTGTGTGTGTGTGTGTGTGTGTGTGTGTGTGTGTGTGTGTGTGTGTGTGTGTGTGTGTGTGTGCGTGCGCGTTTGCGTGCGCGTCAGGGGTACAACAATGTATCATAATGGAATGGATAGGCAGCTGGTGGTGTTTTTGGCAGTGAATCGTGGGTGTGTGTTTTTCCACTTAAACACTTTTCTGGCACTAAATGTACTGTAGCTGAGCTGGAGTGAGCCATCTCTCTCTTCCTGTTATAAAACCTGCTGGCGGTTACACAACGTGTAACATTTACAGCACAGCGTAACAATGGCAGTGAACTAGAACAGGAGTCTTCAACGTTTTTTAGGCCCAAGGACCCCCTAGCTAAGAGAGAGATGAAGCAGGGACCCCTTCTATATTGTATTTTAGATTCAACTTTTTTTGTTGACGTTCACTGCTCTTTTTTCCCTCTACACCTATACCTACACCTATACCTCTTATAGCAGATCCTCTTATAGCAGATCTACAAGCTCACAACGCCTCGCAGCGCGAGGCGTTGTGAGCTTGTAGATCTGCTATTTTTGGCAAAGTTCTCCTCAGAAAAGGAATGCTGGGAAAGAAAACTAGAAAACTCAAGTGGTTAAGGTAAAAAAAAAATCATATCACACAAAGATTTGGCGGACCCCCTGTAGTGACTCTGAGGACCCCCTAGGGGTCCCGGACCCCCTGTTGAAGACCCCTGCTCTAGAACCGAAATGTGACATCACTGCCGCTAGGGGGCGCTATCCCCCCTGCGTCACAGAGTTATTTTTCTATTAAAACATATTCTTTGTTATTATTATAATTATTATTATTGGTGTCTTTGAGCTACATTTTTTTTATAATAAGACATATTTTTTATACGTTTTTCCATCTTTGTCGTCTTTATTGTTAGAGCATAAAAACCACCTCAAACAGAATTCTAAAGGTAATAATAACTAAAGAAGAACTATAATTAGATTAATCGATTAATCGTTAAATGCGATCGCTGATTAATCGATTATGGAAAATGTATATTTAGTTGTAGCCCTATAATGTCACGTAGGCTACTATAATGACATGTAGGCTACTATAATGTGTTGTAGGCTACTATAATGACATGTAATGTCATGTAGGCTACTATAATGTCATGTAGGCTACTATAATGTCACGTAGGCTACTATAATGTCATATACTGTAGGCTAGTATAATGTGTTGTAGGCTGGTAGGCTACTATAATGTCATGTAGGCTACTATAATGTCATGTAGGCTACTATAATGTCATGTAGGCTAGTAGGCTATAATGTCATGTAGGCTACTATAATGTCATGTAGGCTAGTAGGCTATAATGTATTGTAGGCTACTATAATGACATGTAGGCTACTATAATGTGTTGTAGGCTACTATAATGACATGTAGGCTACTATAATGTCATGTAGGCTACTATAATGTCACGTAGGCTACTATAATGTCATGTAGGCTAGTAGGCTATAATGTATTGTAGGCTACTATAATGTATTGTAGGCTACTATAATGTCATGTAGGCTAGTAGGCTACTATAATGTATTGTAGGCTACTGGTGTTCACTCTCCATTCCGACATCTCACCACTCCGACTAGTGGCTTCCGCGTGCGGTTAGGGTTAGGGTTAGGGTTAGGTATAGGGTTCGTCAACGTCGGAAAGGCGACATGTCGGAAAGGAGAAATGCACCCTAGGCTACTATAATGTATTGTAGGCTACTATAATGTGTTATAGGCTAGTAGGCTACTATAATGTCTTGTAGGCTACTATAATGTGTTGTAGGCTAGTAGGCTACTATAATGTCATGTAGGCTACTATAATGTCATGTAGGCTACTATAATGTCATGTAGGCGAGTAGGCTACTATAATGTCATGTAGGCTAGTAGGCTAAAATGCATTGTAGGCTACTATAATGTGTTGTAGGCTAGTAGGCTAAAATGCATTGTAGGCTACTATAATGTCATGTAGGCTACTATAATGTGTTGTAGGCTAGTAGGTTACTATAATGTATTGTAGGCTACTATAATGTGTTGTAGGCTAGTAGGCTACTATAATGTCATGTAGGCTAGTAGGCTAAAATGCATTGTAGGCTATTATAATGTGTTGTAGGCTAGTAGGCTACTATAATGTGTTGTAGGCTAGTAGGTTACTAAATGTCTTGTAGGCTACTATAATGTCATGTAGGCTAGTAGGCTAAAATGCATTGTAGGCTACTATAATGTGTTGTAGGCTACTATAATGTGTTGTAGGCTGGTAGGCTACTATAATGTCATGTAGGCTACTATAATGTCATGTAGGCTACTATAATGTCATGTAGGCTAGTAGGCTATAATGTCATGTAGGCTACTATAATGTATTGTAGGCTAGTAGGTTACTATAATGTCTTGTAGGCTACTATAATGTCATGTAGGCTACTATAATGTCTTGTAGGCTACTATAATGTCATGTAGGCTACTATAATGTGTTGTAGGCTAGTAGGTTACTATAATGTCTTGTAGGCTACTATAATGTCTTGTAGGCTACTATAATGTCATGTAGGCTACTATAATGTGTTGTAGGCTAGTAGGTTACTATAATGTCTTGTAGGCTACTATAATGTCATGTAGGCTAGTAGGCTAAAATGCATTGTAGGCTACTATAATGTGTTGTAGGCTACTATAATGTGTTGTAGGCTGGTAGGCTACTATAATGTCATGTAGGCTACTATAATGTCATGTAGGCTACTATAATGTGTTGTAGGCTGGTAGGCTACTATAATGTCATGTAGGCTACTATAATGTCATGTAGGCTACTATAATGTCATGTAGGCTACTATAATGTCATGTAGGCTAGTAGGCTACTATAATGTCATGTAGGCTACTATAATGTGTTGTAGGCTAGTAGGCTACTATAATGTATTGTAGGCTACTATAATGTCTTGTAGGCTACTATAATGTCTTGTAGGCTACTATAATGTGTTGTAGGCTAGTAGGCTACTATAATGTCATGTAGGCTAGTAGGCTAAAATGCATTGTAGGCTACTATAATGTGTTGTAGGCTAGTAGGCTACTATAATGTCATTTAGGCTACTATAATGTGTTGTAGGCTAGTAGGTTACTATAATGTATTGTAGGCTACTATAATGTCATGTAGGCTAGTAGGCTAAAATGCATTGTAGGCTACTATAATGTGTTGTAGGCTAGTAGGCTACTATAATGTCATGTAGGCTACTATAATGTCATGTAGGCTACTATAATGTGTTGTAGGCTAGTAGGCTTCTATAATGTCATGTACTATAGGCTAGTAGGCTATAATGTGTTGTAGGCTACTATAATGTGTTGTAGGCTAGTAGGCTACTATAATGTGTTGTAGGCTAGTAGGCTACTATAATGTCATGTAGGCTAGTAGGCTACTATAATGTGTTGTAGGCTAGTAGGCTACTATAATGTCATGTAGGCTAGTAGGCTACTATAATGTCATGTAGGCTATTAGGCTACTATAATGTGTTGTAGGCTAGTAGGCTACTATAATGTGTTGTAGGGTACTATAATGTGTTGTAGGCTAGTAGGCTACCATAATGTGTTGTAGGCTACTATAATGTGTAAGTCTTGGCTTTCATCGCTTGGCTTTCAAAACGTGTCAGTTGCTTGACACTTAAGCTTTGGACAGAACATATATAAGGTGCAAAGCTTAAAATGATTACTTTTAATATGTTTTTTTGTTGTTGCATTCCTGTGCCAATAATCCAAATTTGACTACTTGAAGTTAATAGGAGACACATCTTAATAAGAGCAAAACCATAATTAAAACATTGCCTTTGAACTTGGACTTATTGGAACTTATTTGATCTACACTTCCTTTTATCTTTTTTAACCTTTGTGTTTATTTGGCATTTTCAGCATGTTAGACAGACAGGGGATAAACATCATTTCATCATATCATATCATGTCTTCACATCATTCTTTCTTTTGTTTTTTTCCCCCTGAGAAAGGACATCCTTTCATCATATATATATATTTTTATCCCCCCCCCCCAACTCCCCCCTCCCCCATTACTGGTTATAGTCCGTACAGCACAAAGCAAAGTACAAAAGAAATGATCTACACCTCCTTGACCGTGTCCGCCCATCAGCACAACACTTATGGAATACTTTCATTGCCGTAAGCAAAGGACATACTTTGTCTTGTTGAGTCAATTTATTCATTTGTTTCTTAAAGAGGTGGTGCCATGGTTTTGCACTTTTTCTGTTCTTCATGTGTCTATGAGGTTGATAGAACTTCATTAAGCCCCCTGGTGGTGTTTTTATGGTGTTTTATGTCTTCTCTGACTATTTTGAGTTTCTTCCTGGAGGCTGAAACCTTGAGGGTCAAACGTGCCAATAGAAAAACAGCCCTTTAGTCACATAGTAAAAATATACCCTCCCCCTCATTATCAATAAAACAGGTGTGGGCATGAGAAGGAGACAGGTGGGTGGTGCTAAGGTGGTGGAGGAGGTGCTAAGGTGAGAACCAGGTATACTTAGGGTGCGTTCGGAAATACAGCACTGAGTGCACTGGCCTATACAAACTAATAGGCGAGTGCGCTCCGGTGTGCAATTTCCGAACGCACCCTTAATGAACTGGAGGCGTGTCCACATAAAAACATAATTTTAACACTTTCTGTACACTTTTTTGAAAAAAATCTTCCTCCTAGTATAACCATAATACCTGATGATCATGTGAGAGGAGAGGAGAGGCAGTGTTGTGCCTGAACACGTTCAATGAACGATCGTTCATGAACTCATATTTTGCTTAGCTTCACTTAGCTTTATAAAATAAATGTCCGTTTATAAGTTGTCGTGTCACTGTAGCATGCTGAATGATAATGATCCACAGCTGTTTGTTCATCTTGCAGAGTCTTCGACGCAAGATCATGTTGTAATTAAAGAAAGCTTCTGCGCTGTATTAGCCACACACACACACACACACACACACACACACACACACGTATGAACAACAACAACGTTGCTGGGACCGGGTGTACTGCTTGTGTTTAAAACAAAGTCTTTTTCACAACTTTTCGCTATTCATGCAGTTTCTCTCTCTGCTGCTGCTGCTGCTGTTCTTCGCAGCACGACGGTGTCCCGTGCCTAAAATAGCAGATACACAATCTCACAACGCGTCGTCGATGCAACTCATTGTGAGCTTGTAGGTCTGCTATTAAAACATTATGGCTACAAATGGCATAATCCTGTATAATAACACAGGCCTGGGTATTCAACGTTTTTCAAGTCAAGGACCCCTTAGCTGAGAGAGAGAGAGACCCTTATTAATTATATATATATATATATATATATATATATATATATATATATATATATATATATATATATATATATATATATATATATTGAAAAAAAGAACGAAAAATAACTGAACTAGTTCATTTTTTGAACCATGAACTTTAGTTCAAAATTTTGAATTATGAACTGAACTAGTTAATTTTAAAATTTGTGA
>NC_139939.1:59347142-59474642 GCF_963454915.1 Gymnoscopelus microlampas
TCATGTGCCACGCTATGAGCTTGTAGATATGAGATTTGAATAGCTAAAGTATAAAATAATGGTTAAAGTGATCACACAGATGCGTTCCTGGTTTTAACACATCCCCCGCCAACGGCTAATCTCAGAACGTCCATCGTAGTGCCAAGCTTTTTCCTACCTTTTTTGTTTTTTTGATTCCATCATAGGCCCCGCTAAATCCGTTTAAAATCCGCGTTCATTTGGTTCGACACAAACACGGGATCCGACATTACAAAACGCTGAAAACCGTGCCGCGATCCGACCAGCCGTTTTGGAGAACGAGAGCAAAACGTTACAATGGGGGATGCGGAGAGAAAAAAAACAAGCCGAGATAATGGCGTCCAAAGTTTGTAACAATCGGCCCTTTGCTTAGAAAGGGAAATTATTAACTAAAGGAAATCAACAGGATCGGTAGGTTTAAACTGAATTACTTTATGTAATTTTAAGCCACAAAATAATAATCAACAGGGCAAACAGTAAATAAATAATACACTGCCTTGAAATAGACTGTCCCTGTCTCTTTCCCTATTACACAACAAATAAATAAACAAGTCAACAAACAATTATTATTTCAAAAGCCCCTCCCACCCCAAACAATTCCCAAAGTACTTTGATCCCTCAAAACACAAGTTCACACTTAAACAATAAACAAAGAGTCAGAACGCCACCACGGAGGGTCGCTTACTCGTTTTACGAGACAGTAATAAACAGTCCCGCGTTAAGTTTCGAGACGGCCACTTACTTACCCTCCAGTGAATAGGAAGTGTCCATTTATCTCACAGTGTCCAACATGTTACATATCAAATCAGATACAATAACGTGCATAAGTAAATCAGATGTTACATATCACTCGTATAAAATAACACCCATAGATCAAGCAGATGAATATAATAATATAATGTGCATTTGTCACAGTCCCCCCCCCCAAGCTGGAAGCTGATTTTCAAGTCCTCCCAACGGAGGGTTTGAGGTTGACCACATTTAAAATGTATCCACTTTTTAACACTTTCCACTTCACTCAGTATTTTTCAGGGCCTATCTGACTCATCCTATAGCTGGACCTGACCATTTCGGGGGCACTAGCTTTGACGAGTTTGCATCAGATGGTTTTGAAAGTGGGTGCGTTCTCGCCCAGACCAAATCACCCGGCTTGAACTGGCCATGTTTCCGCCGGACCTCATAATATTTGGCTTGTCTAGGCTGAGAGACACCCACCCTTTGTGTAATTTCTTTAACCCTGGCCCACTCGTTGTAGTTGTCAATGGTGACCAGCAGCACGGTGTTCCTCTTATCCCTTCTCGAGAACGGCCCCGTCGGGTCGATCCCCAGGGACTCTCCTGCCCGGTCTACCCGAGTGGGCTGCAGTAGGGCGGACGCCTTACCATTTTCTGGCTTGCATTGCTGACACCAGTGGCACCTCTTCACGTACTCCCACACGTCTCTGCGGACTGTCGACCACCAGGCCACCTCAAGGATTCGAAGGAGAGTCTTTAGCCGACCTGGATGACCACCCGTGGGGCGATCATGGAAATACTCCAGGACACAGTGGACCCGGCTGTTGGGCACCACCACCTGATATTTCCGTCCACCGTCTTTGGAAGGCTGCCTTCGATACAAGATTCCTTGGATTTCCTCATAGCCAATGCGGTCTGTCCACTGGTCGGACTGGTGTATCTCTTCCCGTAGAGCTCGGACCTCGGGATCTGCCCTTTGAGCCCTGGCTAGGCTCGCAAGGGTTAACCCCGATGGCCACTTCTGGTACAGGCCTCCCACCTCCGGTGGGACGCTTCGGGCTCGGGATCCGAGAGTGACACCCTCACCGCCCCTCGATGGTAACCCCGGTACAGCCTCACACATCTGCGGCGACGACAGGTTGGGCGGTGGCTGTGAGGCGCTTTGTCGGTTGATCTTCTTCCAGCAGTTGCTGGAGGGCAGGCCATGGGAGGAAATAGTGGGTGGCCCCTGAGCTGTACGGGTGGGCTGACTGTAGGGAGTACTGGTGGGACGACCTTGAGGAGTACCTGTTCCCTTGGAACGACTGTCCGGCTTAGGTGGAGTTTGGGACCTTAGGTGTGACGTACAGATTTTTTCCAACTGCGCCACCTCACTGTTCCACTTCTCATCCCTCCTCATAAAACATTTAACCATTTCTTGCTGGAGTTGTTCAACGGAGGTTCTGATGAGAGTCTCCATCTCTGCCATTGTCCGATCTACGTACCCCCGTAGGATCTCCTCCCTGTTAATAGCACTCTCCATTGCCTCTACAAAGTCACCCGCCCCCGCTGCACCTCCTTCTCGCAGGCTTGCAGCTTGTCCTTAAGTACAGCCAATTGTCGCTGTACCTTGACATTAGGGCCCTCACTTCCCTCCAAGTCGCCTGCCGCCTCTACTACCTGTCTTGCTTTTCCCCCCTTTTGTTCCATTGTGATTTTCCTTTTCTTTTTTCCCGTTTTCACTCAGATGTTTTTTTTACAGTGTATTATTCTATTTTACCCTTTTACAACAACTATTAAATTGTGGCTCTCACAGTTACTTTTTAAACCTCGATCCCCGTACGGGCCACCACATGTAACAATCGGCCCTTTGCTTAGAAAGGGAAATTATTAACTAAAGGAAATCAACAGGATCGGTAGGTTTAAACTGAATTACTTTATGTAATTTTAAGCCACAAAATAATAATCAACAGGGCAAACAGTAAATAAATAATACACTGCCTTGAAATAGACTGTCCCTGTCTCTTTCCCTATTACACAACAAATAAATAAACAAGTCAACAAACAATTATTATTTCAAAAGCCCCTCCCACCCCAAACAATTCCCAAAGTACTTTGATCCCTCAAAACACAAGTTCACACTTAAACAATAAACAAAGAGTCAGAACGCCACCACGGAGGGTCGCTTACTCGTTTTACGAGACAGTAATAAACAGTCCCGCGTTAAGTTTCGAGACGGCCACTTCCGTCCGTGGTCCCGAGATTGTCTATTAGCTCCTTAGATTCCAAACGACTCTTAACCGTTCTTCCGCACTGACGGTCCAACTATTACGACTCGGGGTACCCCTTAAACTGTAATCCACCGGAACAGAACATGGATTTGTCTCACCCGCGGCACCGTAAGAATCCTCTCCGCGACCGGCGGTTCATTCACTAATCCAGCTGACGATTCCCCACGGCACTGCAACGATACGGTCCGTTCTCCACAGGGCTCGCCCGTTCCTAATACTTGGCTGCAGCTCAAACTTAAGTTAAAACATTGTCTTTAACAGTAAGGCTGGCGCCTAGGAGATCTCCTCTTGATTCCACCCGTTCCCACCGGTACACAGGTTTGTTTGTTCGATCCCTCCCCCCTGTGCTGCACCCTCTATTAGTAACGTCGGGTGGCACAAATCATTCAATCATCCCCTGATCAGACCCATTACCCTCCAGTGAATAGGAAGTGTCCATTTATCTCACAGTGTACAACATGTTACATATCAAACCAGATACAATAACGTGCATAAGTAAATCAGATGTTACATATCACTCGTATAAAATAACACCCATAGATCAAGCAGATGAATATAATAATACTAGAGTTTCGGGGGGCTACGCCCCCCTCAACCCCAGCCGCGCACGGGGCCCAGCGTGGCCGTGTGTATATTGGGGGACCCAAATCGCCGGAGTGAAACTGTGGAAAAGTTTTTTTGAAAAAGGAAAAAATTTGAAGAAATAATATTTGTTATGTTTCAGGGGGTCCACAGGGGGTCCGCGGACCCCCTGATGGTCCACTGACCCCCTGTGGAGTGTTGGGACGCGCAGGGACACCCCTGGAACATTGCGGACCATTTCGGTGTTTTTTTTTTTTTCATGAAGGTGGTTGCTTGTTTCTGGCGCAGGCTGTGCAAACCTGGCAACTTAGCGCATGCTGCCGCACGTTTAAGTGGCGTAGCGTCATGAGGGTCAGTGGGGCCGTGGCTCGGTCAGTGAAGACCCTGTAGTGCGGATGATATGTGGCATAGAGGGGCAGATTGTAAATCCACAGAGGAAACATCCGTGGGCTACCATTGGTTCAGCGATGTGTGCGGTCGCCCTGCGGCCCCTCCTCCTCCACCAATGTGCAGTATTGAGAGCCCTGACGTCACAACAATTGGAGCGATGGGCACTGCACTGTGGTTGGTTAGGGTACACCTAGGGCCCAGGTAGAAGCCAGTTAAAGCCTGCATGGGCAAACCCAGTTAGGACCCGCCTTGGTCCCACATAAACATGGCTAGTTGGGGCCCACCTAAGGGCCAGGTAGAAGCTACTTATAGCCTGCATGGGCATCGCAGTTGGGACTGAAGTGGATGGCGCTGACATTGCTGACATGGGGTCCATATGGTTTAGCCCACCTTGAAACCATATGGGAACTACGCTGGCATGCTGGCTGTAATGCAAACGCTGCATCATACCTGCAGTGTGTAGTTTGATGTTGTGTGTGTAGCAGATATACCTGCAGTGTGTAGATCAATGTCCATAGGAAAGTCAATGCCCAGCAGTGTTTTTTTTCCCCAGCAGAGTTTCTAGTGTCTCTGTGTCTCTCTGGAAGAGGTTGCACATGAACTCTGCAGCCGCACTGAGGCGCTCCAACACAAACACTCTGACATTAAGCTGCTTCACACAACAAACATCAGCACCACGCTGCTGTTTGTCCAAAAGACACAATATCTCCTCTCCCACCGACGTCATGTGTTCATTTATCGACAGCCGTACAGACTCCTTTTGACACATTTTACGTCGTTTATCCAGCTCTCACTGACTCTCCACATCGGGCTGTTATTTTGCTGCGATCAAGTCAACGATGTGAGAGATTAGCTATCACAGACGGACGGACAGGGGGTGAAACATAGTCTTGCGCCATGCCTTTCGGCCTGGCGGAGACAATAAAAAACCGAAAGTAAGGGAAATGGCCATTTCTGCAACAGAAGTAGTCAATAAACTATGCTATGAAAACATGGGCCACATTGGCAAAGAATGTAAGAAAGAGGCAATCATGTAGAAAATAGCCGATCTCAAAGCGTACAAAGCCTCTGAACGTGAGGCGTTTCGAGCTTGTAGATCGGCTATTTTCACAATATTTACTTGTGGAACGGAGTCAAACAGAATGGGGGGGTCCCAGATCAAGTACGTGTATTTGGGGGGGGGGGGGGGGGGCGGCGTGAAAGGGTTGATAAACACTGCTGTAATCGGAGCGAAATTATCTGAAATTACTACATGAGCATAATGCAGCGTAACATGCGTTGCACGGGGCGGTCCTGCCATTACGTTAGTTACTGTAGTTGCTGTGGAGCTACATAGTTCTCCAGAAGACACACACAAACATACACCATGTACAATGGACGAACTGAGCAGCAATATAGACATTCACCACACGAACGTGCATTGTTGACAAAGTGATTGCACAGCCGCTGCAGGCATGACAACCAGGTTAGCGTTAGCGACATGGCAGCTATCACAGCGCCCTGTCCGTCGTGCTGCAACTGCCTGTGATGGCTACAGCAGTAACAGCAAGCTGTCTGCGATGCCATTGTCTGGAGACTGCTGTTAGCGTGACACGACCAATGAGAGTGAGCGCTGTAGTTGTTGCTAAGATACGGTGGCGTCTCTGCCCCATAGCTTGTAGATCTCTCACACATGATTGGCGTAGGCTGCGTTGCCAGGTCTGACTTTGTGTGTAAGCAATGGGCGGCTTATTTTTGCGCGCCTTTGGGCTCGTTTGCATTGTGCGCACGGCAGCGCTTGTTTAGCGTACGTCAGCGCGACGTGGCAACGGACGTGGCAACGTGAAAGGTGATTGGCTGGTGAAAAGAAACACCCGACGTTACACCAGAAATGGTGCCTGGAGAAAATGGTGACCAAAAAAAAAGTTTGGAAAAAAAGGAAAAAAAAAACGCAGCGGCTGGCTGCTGTTGTGGTGATGAGGTCGTGCGCACGGTAAACGGTACGAAGCTGGCTCCCCTTCCGTTTTGTCCGACATTTGGTGAGTAGAATTAATTATGTTGCGCGGTGGAAAAGGTGTAGTGAACAGTGAGATGTCCCCTACGCGAGGCGTAAATTCAGCGCGGCCGCCGTGGCGAGTCAGTAGGCGACATGTGGTCTGGCGGTGCGTTGTTTATTCGATAACAGAGCTGTGGGGTGTCGCCACCGAGGGTGCGGAAGTTGCTCGCCATTTATATAGTTAGATAATGTGCATTTGTCACAAGTTGATCGCTAGACAGGAAACGGAGGCGGGACAAAAACCGGAAACAGTATTATTTCGTTTCCGGTCCGCCCCCTTCGAAACCGGAAGTGCAAAAAAAATCCGGAATCTGCACCTGCACGATTTAACATGGGAAAACACCCGCCCCGTAGGACTACGGGATTGGCGGTTAACGGTTGGATTTAACGGCCCGTAGGACTACGGGCTTGGCGGCAATAGTGTTAATGGGTTAATTTACAGGAAAAAAACAAAAAAAAGTATGTGCCTATCTGCGACGCGCATATCTGTCCACCATATCCAGTTCAGAATGTCCTGTATCCATAATTGACTGGATTACGTTACTCTACTAAATGTGCATTTATATCAGTCATTATTGCTGTTTGGTTTCATCTCAGTGTGTTTGGTTCCTCTTCTCTTCTTGTGACCATGATCTCAGATGCTCTGTGGTTGCAGTGTTACATTAAAATGTGTGACCTGCTGTATCAGTCACTAATGTTGATGTAACACTGCGTCACTGCTTTAAGACGTTGATTATTTTGGCTCAATTAGACTTGTTTTGAAGTGTTTTTTGCCCGTACACTGTGTTTACACTGTGTTTCTCTTAAAGGAGCACTTCACCCATTTTCAACCTTATCTTCATACTGTATAATAGGTCCTCACTAATGTACTAATGTACTCACTCTGTGTCTCAGAGGAGAGGAGCTGTGGACACCTCAGACTGTTGATGAATTGAATACATAGGACCACAATGGAAACAAGTCCCCAGGACTTTGTTGTGTTCTACTTTTGGCCTTAATGTACTCTGACTGTACCTCATGCTATTTACATTTATGACTAATAAAGTATTCAATCAATCAATCAAAAATAAACTTGCCTACCAGTGATATAGTGGCATAAATGTCCAAAAAAAAACAAATCCATTTGCCACTTACACTAGCTTGGTGTAGGCTTTTAAGACGCGTATATCAGGTGGGTTTCTCTGTAATTGCACATCCATTTGGTAGAAACTGGACCACAGTATACTCACAGACTCCTCGAGACAGGGATGACGTTTATGGAGCTTTTCTGAAATCCAGCTCACAGTTACAAAGATGCATAAAAGAAAACAAAAAATATAAGGTCCTTGTACAAGTACAGCTTGTCTTCTGTTCCAAAAACAGGTTATATAACATCAAAAGACACCCGAAATTAAGGTCAAAAACTGCTTGTTTCCTGCATTCAAAACTAGCGTCTTTCAACTTTTTCTCTCATTAATTACTGATTAACTTAACGTGTCACAGCTGCCCAGCATAATATTTTACCTCAACTGTAGGGGGCGCACTTTACCAAGCTACTGTAGACAGTACTACCGTCCTAAACATGGATAAAAATGTTAATTAAATACTGTTACTAATTTGTCTCTTACAAGTTGGTCATTTCAAACAAGATTGCAAACTTTCCCCCTTTTTAGCGGTGCTAGCCGCTCTATACCTGACTTTGTCCGCGTGCGTCAACGCTCTGATTGGTCAGGTGCGTCAACAAAGTGATTGGTCAAGCTTCACGTGACACATGGCTATAAACACATTATAAACACATATCGATGACAAAATGTATCAAAGGCGCCGCTACCTAAACACAGGGTGTTATTTTTTATTAATAAATAATACCAGAACAATGTCTTCTATTTCAGCTAAATGTCCTGGAAGATAATTGCTGTAGTTTCTACTCGCTTAGAATCCCTATTGATGATGTCACTGGTAGGCAGGTTTCTGAACCAATGAGAGACAGAGTGTCAGTGACAGAAGGTTAAACCACTTAAATAAACCCTCGGTACTTCATGCTACGTCAAATAGTGAAAATAGCTGATCTACAAGGAACATCACGTCACAATACAAAGGTGTTGTGAGCTTGTAGATCTGCTATTTGTGGTCTAGCAGCTATTATTGTTTTTTTTTATATTCTTACAATTCTCTTTCTTAATCTTTTGCTGTTAAATTTGGATGATAATATTGTGAAACTTTTTTTTTTTACTGAAATATTAGGTATGGGAAAATATTATAAATATCGAACAAGCCTAGTGTGTGTGTGTGTGTGTGTGTGTGTGTGTGCCGAAACTATGGCCATATATGGACATGACTGTCAGTTTTTGACATCATAGCAGAATGACATCATCCAGTGCTACTGTAGGTACCAAGATCGTGGGTCAGACAGGCGCTTTGTCCAGAACCGCCAATCCGACCAATATATGCCCGAAAATGAGCATATGATGACGTCATGGATCTCATGAAGGGGCATAAAGGGGAAAAGACAGACGGATACAGAGATCTCCATATATGGTCATTGGTTATTCAAATATAGCAGATCTACAAGCTCATGAGGTTGTAGATCTGCTATTTTTGAAAAATCGTTTTTCTCATTTTTGCAAATCTTTGAATATATATATTTTTTTTAAAAGTGAACATTTGTAACTCAAATCTTTGCTTCTGGGGTCCCGGCTGGAACAAAAATATTTTGAGATGAGGGTCCGCGGCCAAATACATATCATTTTGGGGGTCCTTGACATGAAAAAAGTATGAGAACCACTGATATTATAGCAACATTATGTTTTTTCAAAAAAAAATGTTAGGATTTAGAAGACATCTTTTGAATCTGACTCAGGTCCTAATGGGTTGGTCAAACATAGACAGAGCGATACTGAAATGATGAAAATGTCTAACAAACTGTGGAGGTACTAAGTTGGCCTGCATTGCACAAGAATCCTACTACTTTAATTGAAATGACCTCCAAAATGTGTCAGGGGTTGGTAACTCAACACACGTACACTCCACTTGCCCCAAAACTTGCCCCCCAGACTGTTGATCAGTGCTCTGGCTATAATATAGGCTTCTTTCCCCACCTTCAATGTACTTACATATTGTACAATTAATATAAATAAAACTACATTTCCTACATTGTAGCCACAGCAGCTTTCCTTCTTTTTGGCCGCAGCATCTCTTTTATTTTGATCGAGCGGCCCAAACCTCTAGTTCAGGGGTCTTCAACAGGGGGTCCGGGACCCCTAGGGGGTCCTCAGAGTTACTACAGGTGGTCCCCCAAATCTTTGTGTGATATGTTTTGTTTTTTTACCTTAACCACTTGAACCCTAGCATCCCTTTTCTGAGGAGAACTTTAGCCCAAAATAGCCGATCTACAAGCTCACAACGCCTCGCGCTGCGAGGCGTTGTGAGCTTGTAGATCGGCCATTTTTGGAGAGAAGAGTTATAGGTGTGTACAGTTATGGAAAGAGTTATAGGTGTGTACAGGGGAAAAAAGAGCAGCAAAGGTTTTCTGTATTAAATCTGAAACACAATTTTATACAATATAGAGGGGGTCCCTGCTTCATCTCTCTCTCAGCTAGGGGGTCCTTGGGCTGAAAACGTTGAAGACCCCTGCTCTAGTTGTATCAATCAATCAATCAATCAAGCTTTATTTATGACTGATCGGTCCAGTGATTTGTAGAAAAGTGTGAACGTCTCACATTATATAATTATACCGGTCATTTATTAACCTTTTAATTTTAAGGATATTAAAAAGGTATGACGTGCACTGAGCAAGGGGCTAGCATCCGGCTTGTGAATTGAGTCTATATAGGAAGTGTGACAGTTCATATGAATGGCCTGTAAGTCTCGCTGTTTCACCGCTGCTGGTGTCAGAAGTAATTGGGCTCTATTCAAGCGGACGGGTTTTAGGCCAACCTTTATACTTGATTTGAAATACTATATGCTTCCATTTGCTACTTTAAAGTCTTCTTTCAATCACCATGATATGCGTTTTGATAAATTATGGTCCCATTCATTTTAAAATGAATGATAAAGTAGGGTATGTTTCTAGGGTTTCTACTGGTTCAACAGAGTGAAGACCATGGCCTCACTGCAAAATAGGCTTAATGTCCGGTCTGTAGAAACCAATGGCGTGACGCTGTCCATATGTGTTTTACGGTCTATGGCACTATAGTCCCCGGACCACCATTCGATACCAGTTTTGTACACTATAGAAGGGTTAGGGTTAGTGTTTATTTAATTCATAGAGTTTCAGACCCGTAAAGGGTCCACTTGGACCCCCTTGTGGTCCACGGACCTGATGCCAAGAAGCACTGGACTAAATCAGGAGTCTTCAACGTTTTACAGGCCAAGAGAGAGATGAAGCAGAGACCCCCACTACATGTTGTATAACATTGTGTTGCAGATTAAACTTTTCATACATTTCATAGATAGCTTCATAGACAGACACTGTCATCAGTGATGGATTCATGTTAATGTGTATTTTCAGACATTTAACCACTTTCAATTCTTAGTAAACTTGACTTCCGGCTCTGTAAACTAATTTCACCCACTGACCCACACACGCACACCTGTAAATCACTGACCCACATACACACACACACACACACACACACACACACACACACACACACACACACACACACACCTGTAAACCTGTGATGTGACCATATAATAAATCTGATTATCTCCTTAATAAACCTTTCTAAACCTTTCCACTCGCTTGCGTCTCTTGGCCTCCGCGGTGGTCTGGTGCTCGGTGCCTTCGGCGAGGAGGCTCCCCCCGAACCCGAACCGGGCCCTCCTCTTCCTCAGCCTCTCTTCCCCCTCGGCCTGCTGCAGGACGACGGCGGAGACCGCTCCGAACCGCTCGGCGCGCTTCTTCAGCTGGTCCACGCTCACGGCCGAGTCACCGCTGTTGTTGTTGCTGTTGTTGTTGTTGTTGTTGTTGCTTCCGAGGACAGCACCCCCTGCTGGAGAAGGAGAAGAAGAAGAAGGACTTTGAGCAGCGTGGCCAACGACCTCCTCGTCCTCGTGGCGGTGGTCGGGTAAGGCGAACCTGGCGGTGCGGACGGCCTTCTTGCCCTCGGCCGACGTGGCCATCATGTTGAAGCGCTTGGCTCGTTGCAGCAGCTTCTCGCCCGTCGACACCGGAGGAGATATCTTCACCACGTTCGTCTTCTCGGGCGATCCGGGGGGGCGGTCCTCCTCCTCCTCCTCCTTCTCGTCCATTTGGACGTCGTTGTCGGCGGCGGCGGCGGCGGCGGCTCCGCCTTCGTCTTTGGCAAAGTCCTCCTCCTCCTCCGTCTTCTCTGTCAGAAGAACCTCTTGGTCGACGTCTCCGTCTTCCACCACCAGCTCCTCCTCCGTGATGTGTTCCACCACGTCCACCACCACGTCCTCGCCGCCGTGCCCCTCCAGGTGGGCCTGCAGACGGCCCACCAGCTCCGCCTTGTTGCCCTTGGCGTCCAGCCCTCGGGTCTCACACTCCTGCCTCAGCTCGGCCAGTTTCATCTTCTGGAGCTCTGCTGCCTCGGCCATGTTTGTTCCTTTGTTTGTTTGTTAGTTTGTTTGTTTGTTTTGTTTGTCGATGAATTGTCTTCGTCCACACAAAATGACTAACGTTCAGATGAAACGCTGCATTTTATACGCTTTACTCCTGTGTGAGGTTTTAAGGTGGGGGTGGCGGGCGTGCAGATATGTCCATATATGGACTGGACATACCGTGATGTCAGTCCAATTTTGCCGACGTTTTGTTGTTGTTGTTGTGTGACATCAGACTAGAGCTCGATCAGCGAGAGAGAGAGAGGAAGAGGGCAGTGGCGTGCACAGACATTTTGAGGGGCAGGTGCTCAAGTAAATTACACTTTTTTTTGTTTACTTGGTCTGCTCTGTTTTCCCTCTACACCTATACCTCTTTGCCAAGAATAGCCGATCTACAAGCCCACAACGCCTCGCAGCGCGAGGCGTTGTGGGCTTGCTAAAGTTCTCCTCAGAAAAGGGATGCTAGGTTTCGAGTGGTTATGGTAAAAAGAAAAATCATATCACATCAAGATTTGGCGGACCCCCTGTAATAACCCTGAGGACCCCCTAGGGGTCCCGGACCCCCTGTTGAAGACCCCTGCTGTAAACTGGAAAAAAAAAATGAAAAAAAAATCAAAAGGGCACTTCTGGTCAAGAGGGCAAAGGGCAGGTGCTCTAGAACCACCTAGAGTCTATCTGTGCACGTCCCTGGAAGAGGGGAAAAGGGGGGTTGGGGGGGGGTGGAGCCTATTTCACTCATGCAATAGGCATTACTGTAGAACCAGGTTTCAGAAGGTAGCATCACGTGTTTGATCCATGTGGGTTCTTGTTTACATTGTAGTTTAGAGTCTCAGCATCATGACGGCTTGGTTTCAACAGAAACTTTCAGAATAAGAGCCACTCGTATTGAATAGACAACACTGGTTTTATTTTTTAGTCTACTTACAGGATAGAAGACCACGATGGAAACACGTCCCCAGGACTTTTTTGTGTTATCCTTTTAACTTAAATGTCTGAATGTAACACGTTGCTGGTTACATGTTTGACTAATAAAGTATTCAATCAATCAATAGATATTTGAAGTCCGTGACACCAGAGCGATAGTAACTGACGCGATAAATAGATTGTTGGTAGCGGCTGGCAATATGCAAGAGCGCTTTTCCTTAGATCTGCCGCGCAACATTTATTATTTTAATCACGCATGAGTACCAGTTATGTGCACTCCTGTGTATAATATAGTTTTTGAGTGGTGCCAACCACTCCTACATTTGACTGTGTGTGTGTGTGTGTGTGTGTGTGTGTGTGTGTGTGTGTGTGTCTGTCCGTCTGTATGTTTGCGAACGGCCTCAACATGTTTGTCTCTGGCATCAACGGCAGTGGCTCAGGGGTAGAGTGGCCGGGTAGAGTGAACTGGAAAACCGCAAGGTTCCCAGTTCGATCCCGGGCTGGGGCGCTCCCCTAGAGATAGTGTGGAAGTGTCCTTGAGCAAGACGCTGAACCCCTAATTGCTCCCGATGATGAGCAGGTTGGTGCCTTGCATGGTTTCCTCCGCCATCGGTGTATGAATGTGTGTGTGAATGGGTTAATGGCACAATCAATGTAAAGCGCTTCGGATAGAAGCGCTATATAAAATGCACTATTTACCATTTACCATCAACAGCTGCAGCTGATTGCAACACAAGGATGCAACCAGTTGCACTAATTAAACACAAACAGGAGTGCAACACATGCGCATAATGAACTCATCAAAGGCACCACTCACTTCACACCACCCTGGGCAAGCCCTGTGATGTTGGTTGTCTAGGAAGTTGACAACCGGAAATGGTTGAATTTGGCGGAAGTACCGCCCAAGGAAATGACGTTGATGCTTTACAAATCTGTTAACATTTTCCGTGAATGAAACGAGTGTTGTGATTGGTTTCCGGGGGAAACGGAAATCTGTCCTCTCAGGACTTCCTAGACACTCGCTGCTTTAGGTTGTGACCAGGCTCTTCTTTTCGCAGATGAGTGAGGCTGGGACCGAGGTTACTTCACACTGGGTGTGATTTTTTTATTAACCCTTTAAGACCTGGAACTGTGTCATTTTTAGATTTGATCTAAAAAGCATTATTTTACACTTTGGGCTATTCAAAAATAGCAGATCTACAAGCTCATAGCGCGGCACCGAGTGCCGCGCTATGAGCTTGTAGATCTGCTATTTTTGAAAAATCGTGAACATGTGTGCAAATCTTTGAATATATATATTTTTAAAGCGAACATTTTTTAACTCAAATCTTTGCTTCTGGGGGGTCCCTGGAACACAATATTTTGATGGGGGTCCTCGGCCAAATACATATAATTTTAGGGGTCGTTGAAATGAAAAAGATTGAGCACCACTGATATAGAAACAAAGGTTTTTCAGAAAACTGTTGAGATTTAGGAGATATGTAGAATCGGCTTCAGGTCTCAATGGGTTAAAACTTATCTACTTTGACATTTTTTATTTGTGTGTGTGTGTGTGTGTGTGTGTGTGTGTGTGTGTGTGTGTGTGTGTGTGTGTGTGTGTGTGTGTGTGTGTGTGTGTGTGTGTGTGTGTGTGTGTGTGTGTGTGTGTGTGTGTGTGTGTGTGTGTGTGTGTGTGTGTGTGTGTGTGTGCAGGGATCTGAAGCTGGACAACGTGATGCTAGACGCTGAGGGTCACATAAAGATCGCAGACTTTGGCATGTGTAAAGAGAACATGTTGGATGGAGTCACCACCAAGACCTTCTGTGGAACCCCTGATTACATCGCCCCCGAGGTACGTGTGTGTGTGTGTGTGTGTGTGTGTGTGTGTGTGTGTGTGTGTGTGTTAGAGGGTAGCATGGGTCCAAAAAATTGGACCCGAACCGAAACGGATCCGAGGATATTTGAACCGAACCGAACGGACCCTAGAAAGAAATCAAATTTACTGGACCCTACCCGAAACGGAGCCGATTAAAATTAGACCCGGTCCGAAACGGAGCCGATTAAAATTAGACCCGGTCCGAAACGGAGCCGATTAAAATTAGACCCGATCCTAAATGGACCCGGGGGAAATGGAGCCGATCCGGCCGGGTCTTTAGACCCAAACCGTGTCCGATGCTATATTATGCTTATTTTCTCCATAACATCGAGACTGGTAGTCTCAGCGAGTCAGCGCTTCTCCGAGGCGAACTACAGCGGAGGGTTGCGTCATGCAGACGCTGAACAGCTACGTTTTCACAGACTTTCATATCCCCCCAGCTCAAGCTATAAATTAACACAGGAATGAGCCTAGATGCATATCAATTGTCCATTGTGTGACCTGTCCTGTTGTAGGCTAGGTGTTAAAATGAAATGAATAAAGTGGGCATGAGTGAACTGCTGCGCAACGAACACCAAAACTATGAAAACACCCGCTCGGCGCTCACCCCAAAACACAGTCGCCCCTCCCCCGGGGAAAATCCGTCGGTATTCGCCTGGTATTCCTAGCAATCATATCAGTAAACTATGCCTAAACCTAACCTTATTCCTAATCTTAACCTCAGTAAAACTATGCCTAATCCTAAACCTATGTCTGCCCTTATCCTCAGTAAAACAATAAAAGAACCGCTGGTCCGCCTGAAAAATGGGGGCGACGATGTTTTGGGGCGAGCTGTGCCAGAGCCTTTCCCAGCGCGACACCGTCGTCCAACTTTCACCACTTTATCCATTGCAAACAGACAGTCACTGTACTTGCATAATATCCACGACCCACACGTGTTCGGGTCCCTTTATCGACAATTGGGTCCGGCTTGGTTCAGATTCTATCAGTGTGTCACCTCGGAACCTCGGTTCTGTTAATCAACACCGAGCGAACACCCTACTCAGCGCTGATTAGAAGGAGAGCCTGTGTTCAGTTGTGTCGTATCAAAAATAGCAGACATACAAGCTCACAAAGCGGCGCGTTGCGACGTGCTGTGAGCTTGTAGCTCTGATATTTTCAACGCGCGACACCATCGTACAACGAATAGGCTATTCTATAACTGCAGCGCACAGCAGAGCAGGCTGTCAGAATTAAACCACACAGTCAGATCATGATAAAAACTTTAAATGATTATGATTTTTTATGATTTTGATCTACAAGCTCACAACCCGTCGCGATGTGATGCGTTGTGAGCTTGTAGATCGGCTATTTTCAAATATAGCCTAGGTATAAGATAGGGCTAAAGTGGTTAATGTGTGTTGTTTCATAATGTCATATAATCTCTCTGAAAAGTAACTAGTAGCTAAGTTTTCAAATAATTGTAGTGGAGTAAAAGTACAATATTTGCCTCTGAGGTGTACAGTATTGGAAACTGGAAATACTCAAGTAAATTACAAAGACCTAAAAATTGAACTGAAGCGCTGGACTTCTCTTAATGTTGAATCCTCTCCTCTCCTCTCCTCTCCTCTCCTCTCCTCTCCTCTCCTCTCCTCTCCTCTCCTCTCCTCTCCTCTCCTCTCCTACAGATCATAGCCTACCAACCCTACGGTAGGTCTGTAGACTGGTGGGCCTACGGAGTTCTGCTCTACGAGATGCTAGCAGGACAGGTGTGTACGCGCGTGTGTGTGCGTGTGTGTGTGTGTGTGTGTGTGTGTGTGTGTGTGTGTGTGTGTGTGTTGTAACGACCTGCGAAGTCTAAACCAGATATGCCACAGTAGTCTGGCTATATTCAATAGTTTCGTCAAAGACTTAACCCTTCCCAAAACATAATGGGACTATATCCCCAAATTCAACTTAATTCAACCAAGATACGGATACTTGCCTAGAATTCTTGATTGAATGTTAAATCTGGATAATATTCCTCAATTCCTGCGACCTACACGGTCATTGACAAACACATCCCCAGAGTCAGATCTGGAAATAATCTATCATTTCCCATGCAATAAGGCTACCTAAGATAAAGCGACCCAGCAATCGGTAATGCTAGGAGCTGACAAAATTCTCTGTTTATTCAACCAGATTATGGGCAATGCCAAGGTCCCAGTCGAATACAGCAGAATCCACTATCGCTCCCCGCAACCTCGTTGCAGTCTGGTCGCCAAGACAATCTGAAAGGAGAGAGCCCAATAGAATATTGGGGGGGGGGAGGAATATGGGAGAAGCTCCGGACATACAAGGCTATGTCCCTCGCCCGATCGTAAGTCGGGGGAACATGCTAACACCTCATACGCACATCAGGCTCCTCTACCAACCAAACCCCCGAACAGAATTATACAGCAGTATTTATACAATTTGATTACATCCGACAAGCCTAATATGGCCTTCCTTCCCCAAAAGTCCCCCATTGCAGCTAACACCATATATAGCAACGGGTCATAACAGTACGTTGTCAGAAACAGCAAGTCATTGATAAGAGGAAGTTATGGTGTAGGCCGTTCTGATGCAATCATGTCTGGCGGACCTCGGGCCCGCTCATCTTCATCATGGGGTACAGGATGTGGGTCAGATCCACACCCACGAAGACCCAGTCTCCTCGACTGTGTGTGTGTGTGTGTGTGTGTGTGTGTGTGTGTGTGTGTGTGTGTGTGTGTGTGCGTGTGCGTGCGTGCGTGTGCGTGCGTGCGTGCATTTCCCTGTCATTTTACAGTAAATACATGACGGTTGTGTTTGTCCCTCCTCAGCCTCCGTTCGACGGGGAGGATGAGGATGAGCTGTTTCAGTCCATCATGGAGCATCACGTCTCCTACCCTAAAGCCATGAGTAAAGAGGCTGTAGCCATCTGCAAGGGAGTGAGTACACACACACACACACACACACACACACACACACACACACACACACACACACACACACACACACACACACACACACACACACACACACACACACACACACACACACACCATAGACTGTATAAATGAGATGGACAAAGCCACTCCCCTGCTTTCTACAGACCGAAAATGAAGCCAATTGTTCCAAGACTGTAGGTCCGCCATCTTTCAATATCGCGTCATATTGCGTCATATCCTGCAGAATAAGACCAGACCATTATTGGTTGGGTAGCTTGTCAATCAAGAGCGGGGGCGGGGAATGAATGCTATTGGTGGTGTAGCTTGTCAATCAAATCATCCCGCCCCTCCTAGAGAATAGCCTACTTTATCGTCAATTTTAGAATAAATTTGACCATAATTTAGCAAAACGCATATCATGATGATTGAAAGGAGACTTTAAAATAGCGACTGGAAGCATATAGAATTTATGACAATTTTTATTACAGTAAGAAAATCTAGTCTAAAGTTTGTCAAAAAACCCATTCACTTGCGTTAAAATAAATTCTTTCTGACACCGCAGGTCGGCGCAGGGTAAAACAGCGCCACTCTGGCCATTTTGTCGGCCTCATCGTAAATATCTAAGACTTGCCCCTTGACACACACACACACACACACACACACACACACACACACACACACACACACACACACACTCTGGACAACCAACTATCCGACCAACTGGACACCGGACTCTGCACTCGGTCCTTGTGTCCTCACCGATGCACACGAGGAGTTTGAAGTTTGAGTGCCTATATATGGTCATATCTGTCGGTTCCTATTTGATGGTTCTCACTATGCAGAACGACCCATTTCACACAAGCGTTCAAAATGTAAAATACTTCTTTTGAAAATCGCAGGTCTGCAAGATCTGCTATTGTCAAATAGCTGAAGTGTATATATATAGGGCTGAAGTGGTTAATGTATGTTTTGTAACAATAGAGGATATGCGTGTGACATCATCATCAAAACCGGAAGTTATGCAGGAATGCCTACTGAGTGTCAAAAAAATACTTTCTGGCCTTGACAGCCCATGCATCCAAACAGAAAAGTCATATCTGATTGCATTAAACAACATTAAACAATGTTAAACTCATTTTGCTTGTTTCTTTGCCACTCGATTTGCCACTCGATGTGCCATTCACTTTAAGCATGCGCATATCCTCTATAATCTAAATAATCTAAATCTACCAAGTAACTAGTAACTAATGTTTTCAAACAATTGTGGAGTAAAAAGGAAAATATTTGCCTCTGAGATGAAATGGAGTAGAAGTATGAAGTATTATTACTATTGACAATTGGAAGTACTCCAGCACATTAAACAATAGCTCAAAATTGAACTTTTTTCTAATTAATAAAATGAATAAAAATGTTGTCCAATCTGTCTGTTACAGTTAATTAAGCATGTCACGGTTTATCATAAATCGATCAAAATCGATTCAAAATGGTGACGATTTAAATCGATTTAATGAAAAATTAATCGAGATGCAAAAAATAGCCAGAAGAAAAATGTGGACAGGTGGAAAACTTGAGTTAAACTTGCAGAATGACGCATTACTTTACCTGAGTTACATCTACTGAAGCCTGTAGGTCTGCTGAGTGAGAGAGGGCTTTCTATCTCGTACCTGTGGCTAAATGTGTGTGTGTGTGTGTGTGTGTGTGTGTGTGTGTGTGTGTGTGTGTGTGTGTGTGTAGCTGATGACTAAGCACCCGGCCAAGCGTCTGGGCTGTGGTCCCGAGGGGGAACGGGACATCAAAGAACACGCCTTCTTCCGCTACATCGACTGGGACAAACTGGAGAGTAAGGAGGTGCAACCCCCCTTCAAACCTAAAGCTGTGAGTACACACACACACACACACACACACACACACACACACACACACACACACACACACACACACAACCCCCCTTCAAACCTAAAGCTGTGAGTACACACACACACACACACGCACATGCACGCACGCACGCACGCACGCACGCACGCACACACACACACACACACACACACACACACACACACACACATATGCACACACACAACCCCCCTTCAAACCTAAAGCTGTGAGTACACACACACACACACACACACGCGCGCGCACACGCACACGCACGCGCACACACACGCACACACCAGTGATTCCGTTAGCCGGTATTTATCGTCCATTGACCGATAAAATGTTTAATTGGCCGTTAATTATAAACATCACCGATACCACCGTGGCTGGTTGGGAAAATGCTGTTATTAGGCTATTTTATCATTTAAGCCTATTATTAATATGATTATTTGGATAAAGTAGTACAGCCATTAAAACCCATCATGATCATTTAAAGTTTTTATCATGATCTGACAATGTCACAGTGCGGGTTCATTCCAGAAAGCCTGCTGCTGCTGCTGCTGTGTCTCACACACAGTGCTCTCTGCGCTGCAGTTATCTGATAGATCAGCCTATTCTTCGTACCATGGTGTTGCGCGTTGAAAATATCAGACCTTCAAGCTCACAACACGTCGCAACGTGCTGTGAGCTCGTATGTCTGCTATTTTTGATAAGCAGTGGCGTGCACAGACATTTTGAGGGGCAGGTGCTCAAGTAAATTATACTTTTTTTTGTTGACTTGGTCTCCTCTTTTTTCCCTCTACACCTATACCTCTTTGCCAAAAATAGCAGATCTACAAGCCCACAACGCCTCGCGCTGCGAGGCGTTGTGGGCTTGTAGATCTGCTATTTTTGGCTAAAGTTCTCCTCAGAAAAGGGTTGCTAGGTTTCGAGTGGTTATGGTAAAAAGAAAAATCATATCACATAAAGAATTGGCGGACCCCCTGTAGTAACTCTGAGGACCCCCTAGGGGTCCCGGATCCCCTGTTGAAGACCCCTGCTGTAAACTGAAAAAAACAAACTTTTTTTTTTCTTTTTTTTCAAAAGGGCACTTCTGGTCAAGAGGGCAAAGGGCAGGTGCTCTAGCACCACCTAGAGTCTATCTGTGCACGTCCCTGTGTTGCGCGTTGAAAATATCAGACCTTCAAGCTCACAACACGTCGCAACGTGCTGTGAGCTTGTATGTCTGCTATTTTCGATAAGCAACAACACCGCCGTACGGCAAAGCACAAATGAAGCTTTACACAGCTGACTGCGTCAACTAATCAGCGCTGCGTACGGGTGGTTCGCTCAGCTGTTGATAAACAGAACCGAGGTCCCGGAGTGATAGAATATGAACCAAGACGGACCCAATTGACGATAATAAAACCCGTCAAAACCAGAACTCGTATGGGCCGTGGATATTATGCAAGCAAGCACAGTGACTGTCTGTCTGTCTGCAATGGATAAAGTGGTGAAAGTTGGTGACACACATTGCAGGCAACTTAGGCAAGTAATCAACCTCCCTTGCGCCATCATTCATGTGTAACATTAACAAAACAAAACAAAAGGTTTTGCATATTACGGTTGAATGAGATGTAAAGCCCTAAACATGTATTAAGTTGTTTATACTGTGCTACGTATGGTATGGTGTAGCAGTTCACTCACGGCCACTTTATTCAGTTATTTTTTGGCAATCTCTGCATGATGGAGCAGATAGATATTATTTAGTTAACTATAAACACTAGATTGCATCTGTGACAAAGTGTAAAGAAGCTCAGCGCTAACGTAACGAGGTGTAATGATCAGCTGGGTGCATGCATCTGCAATCATGCATGTGACCTTAACTCATTCAGTGCCCAGCTTATTTATGGAATTTTGGCTCTGAGTGCCACAGCCAAAACTCATTGTAAAAAATAAAGTGCTTAGGAGCCGAGATGCAGCCTTTTTAAGTTAGAAGTTAAACAAAGAGTGAATGGAGCAGCAAATCTTCAAATCATCATATCTTGGGTTCTGAACATGTTTTTCCCAACAAAAAAAAAACGAAAGTGGCCGATAAATGTATTCTTTGGACGGTAAAATATAATCCCGTCGGTCAAGTTGGCCGGCCCAAAAATGGTCTAGCGGAAACCCTGGCACACATGCACACACGCGCGCACTCACACACTCTCACACACACACACACACACACACACGCACACGCACACGCACACGCACACACACACACACACACACACACACACACACACACTCACAGGCACGCACACACACGCACTCGCACGCACACACGCACACACACGCACACACACACACACACACACACACGCACTCACGCACTCACACGCACTCACGCACTCACACACACACACGCTCACACGCTCACGCACACAGAGTACTTTGTAATCTCAGGTATATCAGTAAGCTGAACAGTGATTGGCTCTCCCTCATCCACACCGCCGCTCAACCCAGCCATCCCATTGGTCACTGCTCCCGGCCAACGGCTGGGCTGCCATTGGCCGGAGCAGTCCACCAATGTTTTTAAACCCAGATGTCATTGGCTGATAATGGACCAATGCAAATCCACACAGTCCAGGCTGTGGATGATTTGATTGGTCGACATCATGTTTCAGTTGTATTTATCTTTTTTCTCTTTGTTTGTTTGTTTGTTTGTCGTCTTTTTTTCCTTCATCCATCCATCATGCTCACTCCATGCTTTCATCTCTCTCTCCCTCTTTCTCTCTATTTCCCTCTCTCTCTCCTCTCTCCCTCTCTCCCTCTCTCCCTCTCTGTCTGTGTCTCTCTGTCTGTCTGTCTGTCTGTCTGTCTGTCTGTCTGTCTGTCTGTCTGTCTGTCTGTCTGTCTGTCTGTCTGTCTCTCTTTGTGTCTGTCTGTCTGTCTGTCTGTCTGTCTGTCTGTCTGTCTCTCTTTGTGTCTGTCTGTCTGTTTGTCTGTCTCTCTTTGTGTCTGTCTGTCTGTCTCTCTTTGTGTCTGTCTGTCTGTCTGTCTGTCTCTCTTTGTGTGTGTCTGTCTGTCTGTCTGTCTGTCTCTCTTTGTGTCTGTCTCTCTTTGTGTCTGTCTGTCTGTCTGTCTGTCTGTCTGTCTCTCTCTCTTTGTGTCTGTCTGTCTGTCTCTCTTTGTATGTCTCTCTCTCTCTCTCTCTCTCTCTCTCTCTCTCTCTCTCTCTCTCTCTCTCTCTCTCTCTCTATGTCTCTCTCTCTCTCTCTCTATGTCTCTCTCTCTCTCTCTCTATGTCTCTCTCTCTCTATGTCTCTCTCTCTCTCTATGTCTCTCTCTCTATGTCTCTCTCTCTCTCTCTCTCTCTCTCTCTCTCTCTCTCTCTCTCTCTCTCTCTATGTCTCTCTCTCTCTCTCTCTATGTCTCTCTCCTCTCTCTCTCTCTCTCTCTCTCTCTCTCTCTCTCTCTCTCTCTCTCTCTCTCTCTCTCTATGTCTCTCTCTCTCTCTCTCTCTCTCTCTCTCTCTCTCTCTCTCTATGTCTCTCTCTCTCTCTCTCTCTCTCTCTCTCTCTCTCTCTCTCCATGGCAGTGTGGGCGTGACGGTGAGAACTTTGACAGGTTCTTTACTCGTCACCCCCCCGTGCTGACCCCCCCGACCATGAGCTCATCTCCAACCTGGAGCAGGACGACTTCCGAGGCTTCTCATTCGTTAACCCGGAGTACGGTGGCTCATGCAAAAACCATCATATGATGTCATCATCCAGCGACAGCGTTCAAGAGAGCGTTTCAGACGCGACCCTGTAATTCCGGTTGAACTTGCGCTTCCCAAGCCCCTCCCCCTCAGAGTCAAGCCCCTCCCCCTCAGAGCCAGGGTGCTGATATTGTGCGTGTTGACTCACTGGAAACTAGTGGTGGGAAAAAACGTTCATCTCAGTAAACGAACGATTTCGTTCACGTTCCAATGATTCATTCAAATGATTCGTTCAAATGATTCATTCAAATGATTCGTTCAAATGATTCATTCAAATGATTCGTTCAAATGATTCATTCAAATGATTCGTTCAAATGATTCATTCAAATGATTCGTTCAAATGATTCATTCAAATGATTCATCCAAATGATTCGTTCAAATGATTCGTTCAAATGATTCATTTAACCCATTGAGACCTGAAGCCGATTCTTTTTCATGTCAAGGACCCCCAAAATGATATGTATTTGGTCCCTGGAACAAATATTTTGTTCCAGGGACCCCCAGAAGCAAAGATTTGAGTTAAAAATGTTCGCTTCAAAACAATATATATTCAAAGATTTGCACACATTTTCACGATTTTTCTTAAAATAGCCCAAAGTGTAAAATAATGCTTTTTAGCTAAAATCTAAAAATGAGACAGTTCCAGGTCTCAATGGGTTAAATGATTCGTTCAAATGATTTGTTCATGTCTAGTGAAAAAAAACTCCACCTGCTGTCTGTCTGTCGCAGGAACAGCCCGCCCTCCCGTCCTGTGTACGGGGGGGGGGGACATGAACGAAAGCGTGAACGTAACAGCTTCAGGAAGTGAACAGGACAGGTTCATTCACGCCAAAGAACAAGTTCTTTTGAACGAATCGAACAACCCATCACTACTTGAAACACTCTGCTACACCAGTGGGTCTCAAAGTGCGGTCCAGGGACCCTCATGGTTCCTTGAGGGGGTTCCAAATGGACCCTTACGGGTGTGTAACTCTGAGAGTGTTCACATGGAATTCAACTGGAATCACAGGGAGGCGTTTCAGACACAAACACCTCCCGGCCTGATTGAAACCATGACCAATCGTTTACATGTACAGTATACTGTAGTTTTCATGTCAAAGACCCCATAATTTGTATTTGTTTGGCCGCGGACCCCCATTTGAAAAGGTTTTGTGCCAGGGACCCCCAAGAAGAAGCTGAAATTGTCAAATATTACCGGAGACGGAGGCAAAAAAAACAACAATTGAAAATAGCCAATATTTATCTGTGGAACAGAGTCACACTAAATGTAATGCCTCAACTCCTACCATTCCAAGTGCTTGTCAGGGTGGGGGGTCCCCAGTTCAAATATGTTTTTTTGGAGGGGGGGGGGGGGGGGTCACCACTGCTCTATACCGATTGGTTGAAGTCATGTGCTATAGTTTGTGTCCAACGACGATGCTCTCTCTCTGAACGCTGCTCGGCTTTTATACCCCTACACCCCCCCCCACCCCCACCACACCCTACACCCCACCCACCACACCCCAGCCCCTCCCCCATCGTCCCCATTGGAGGGTTGGCTCTGTTCAGTCTCTTCCAACATGTCTTATAACTCCAGTGCTGACATTGCTGTTGCTGTTGCTGTTGTGACCAGAACACACACACACACACACACACACACACACACACACACACACACACACACACACACACACACACACACACACACACACACTCCACACCACACAGAGAGAGAGACATTTTATACCCTGCGATACAGAGGAATCTGTTATAACTGATCGTTATAGTACTAATTTGTTGAAGTGGTTATTTGCTTTGTAAGTGTGTGGAGGATGATTCATTTGTAAGTGTGTGGAGGATGATTCATTTGTGAGTGTGTGGAGGATGATTTTCATTTGGCGTCCTGAGAAGAACCAGAGCCACTTAGTCAAACTGTAACATGTGATGTTATGACACTGTAATATGCCCTATAGATCACACTGCTGGTATTCTGTTATACGAAGCGAGTTCACTGCCTTTACCAGGTGTCACAGGCCTTTACCAGGTGGTATAGATTTTTACCAGGTGTCCCACTACTTTACCAGGTGTAACATATATTGACCAGGTGTCACAGGCCTTTACAAGGTGTAACATATATTTACCAGGTGTCACAGGCCTTTACCAGGTGGTATAGATTTTTACCAGGTGTCACACTACTTTACCAGGTGTAACATATATTGACCAGGTGTTACAGGCCTTTACCAGGTGTTACATCTTCTCCAGGTGTCACAGATGTAAGGTTCAGTGTTCACCAAAACTATTTTTATTTTTATTTTTTTGCATCTGAGCGCTTTGGACATGTTGTCCAGACCGCTTCATCCATGCTGATAACAACTCACATTCTAATGAGGACTAATTAATCAATCACATCATATAAACGATCTGCTAATGATCTGTCTTTAGAGCTCGGGGCTGGGCGAAATGGACAAAATCTAATATCACGATATCTTTGACCAAATACCATGATATCGATATTGTGAAGATACTCTCTTTTTTTTTCTTCGCATTTTCATAAAAGTATTGAAATATGTTGCCCAGCCCTATAATAGGACCAAATGCTGGTAACATTTGAACCTTTATGTGTTTGTGGAGGGGTTATACTATACCAGGGGTCTTCAACAGGGGGTCCGGGACCCCTAGAGGGTCCTCAGAGCTACTATAGGGGGTCCACCAAATCTTTGTGTGATAGGATTTCGTTTTAACCAAACCAAATTAACCACTTGAACCCTAGAATTCCTTTTCTGAGGGGAACATTAGCCGAAAATAGCAGATCTACAAGCTCTCAACGCCTCGCGCTGCGAGGCGTTGTGAGCTTGTAGATCTGCTATTTTTGGCAAAGAGGCTATAGGTGTAGAGGGGAAAAAGAGCAGACCAAGTAAAAAAAAATACTTTAATCTGAAACACAATTTTATACAATATAGAGTAGGGGGTCCCTGCTTCATCTCTCTCTCAGCTAGGGGGTCCTTGGCCTGAAAACGTTGAAGACCCCTGTACTACACCATCAACCACAGTTTTTGAAGAATTTCCTATGTGACTTAACCTTGTAATGTTGTTCAGCCTATCAAATGGGTGCTGGCCTCAACAGCATAATTCTTTTTAATTCCAAGCACCCGCATAACTCTGAGAGTGTACAAATGGAACCAAATGGACCCTTTTTTACGGCTCCCTTTGGTTCCATTTGTACACTCTCAGAGTTACACACCTCTATGTAAGGGCTAGTAGTAGTATAGGGCACCAAAATGTTAGCATGCTAAGCTAAGATGCTAATACGCTAATAGCGTTAGCATCCGCCTTTTTTTTTTAGCATATTAGCATCTTAGCTTAGCATACTAACATTTTGGTGCCCTATACTACTACTAGGGTTTATTTGGAACCCCCTCAAGGAACCCTGAGGGTTGTGCTTCGTGGTTCGACTTGTGACGCTTTTCGCCGGAAATAAACGGTTTCCATGGAGCGACAGCGTCTTGGAGATGGTAGACGCTTCATTATGTCACACTTAAAAAGTGTCCCAAAACAAACGATGTGCCAAAAACAACGAGGTCCCAGGCATGTCCGTCCGTCCGTCCGGCCTTTATTGGCTCTATGGTGAACGAAGGGCGTCCATTTTGTGCCATTATTCCGCAGTAACGTGTGTAAATCTATTCACATGCACTGGAAATGATTTAAACTGCTCTGTTTCTCAAATGTTTTTATTAATATGATGTTGATGCTTCAAGTGTAACATTCCATGAGACGGTAATGATAACGGGTGGGAGGCGGGTAGACTTTTTTAATTGTTCTGTTTTTTGTTTTTTTTGTACGTGGCAGTGGCCTTGCTATAGCCACAGTTACCATGGTAACCAATGTGTCAAATGCTCTTCTCTAAGCCCCTCCCTCTTTGGTATGGAGAAAAAGGACTTGGTGAGGTCACACCCACAGGAAGTGATGTCGTACCTCTGATCCACCGCCGAACCAACCGGGTGGAGATGGAAAGTGATTAAAGGAGCATTTCACCCATTTTTCAACCTTTATCTTCATATAATTGGTCCTCACTAATGCTCTTTATAAGATCTGGCACAACTTCTGTTCTACTCAATGTGTGTCTCCTAGGAGGGCTGTGGACAGTTCAGAAACCTGCCTACCAGTGACATCATCGGTAAGCAGGTTTGGTCATTTCAAACAAGCCACTACACTTATTTGAACATTTTAGTTACTGGCTAATGTATGTTTAACTTTGTAAAACATACATTAGCCAGTTCAGAACTATAATATACTGTGGCTTTTTGAAAATGGCAGATCTACAAGCTCACAACGCGTCGCAAAGTGACGCGACGTGAGCTTATAGATCTGCTATTTTCAAAGGCTTTTAGACATTTGGAAACTTGTGAAATGGGACATCGTGCATATGAGTACTTTAACTTTGAGTACTTAAGTATATTTTGATGCCAATACTTATGTACTTTTACTCAAGTACATTTTGATTACTGGTTATTTTACTTGTAACAGTAACACTGTATTTCTACATTGCAGTATTGATACTTTTACTTAAGTAAAAACAATTGAGTACTTTTACCACCACTGGCTGTAGCGTTCCGGGAAGAGAAGAAAGGCTGTAGCTTCTATTGGCTTGGGGGTCCCCCATCGATGATGTCACTGGTAGGCAGGTTTCTGAAGTGTCCACAGCCCACCAATGAGACACAGAGTGAGTAGAACAGACATGATTAGTGAGGAGCTATTATCAGGGTTGCCAGATCTGCTTATCATAATTTCCCCGCAATATTTTATTTGAAAATAGCAGATCTACAAGCTCACAACGCGTCGCATCGCGACGCGTTGTGAGCTTGTAGATCGGCTATTTTCAAATTGCTGATGTATAGGTTAAAGTGCTCATGTGGCCCCATAGTCGCTTATTTTGGGCTGGTTTTCCTAGACCTGGTTGCTTGTTTCTCTCACAGAATCTGGCAATTATATGAAGATAAGGTTGAAAATGGGTGAAGTGCTCCTTTAGGTGACGTGGATGATGATTATGATGATGATGATGATGATCACTGTTTCTCAACGACTAAATGGATCCTTTAGGTTGTACAAATTGAACCATAAAAAAATGGTTAAGGTCTTTACAGACGGGGAGCGGTGTACGCGGACGTTACCGCTCGGATCATCAGCGGGTATCGCGCCGCCGCGGTCATTGTTGTTTTGTCCTCCTGCGCGCGGTGCGGGGAACAGAAACGCTCACCACAATCCAGCTCTTGCCTCCCGTGCGCGCGTGTGCACAAACGAGCGCGAAAATGTCACGTGACCGCGCCCGCTCGCCTCAACGCCCCTCATCTTCTCCGCGCGTCCCAAATATTCGCCCGCCTCGCATTGAAAAGGAATTGCATACTGTAGGCGCGTCGGCCGCTTCCCGTCTGAAATAACCTTTATACACTGTATAGAAATTATAACATTATCAGCATTCTTGAGCCAATAATTAAATATTATCTGACGCTGCTGATAGGAGACCCTATGCAACACTATATAAAATAATAATGTAAACTCTAAAACAACACTCACAGTGTTAATAATCACTGATGAGCCTGATGATGAGCCTGATGCAGGTTCAAATAGAATGATTTAAATATGGTTTTGCTCTCGTTAAGATTTGGTCTCCTATTAACTTCAATCAGTATGGGATATACTGAAACGATAGCCGATTATTGGCTCAGGAATAATCCATCTATTCATGGCTTCATGGGCTGAGTAATTGATACAAAATAAGATATGTTTTTGGCTTAAGTATTCCATTAACTCTGAGAGTGTACAAATGATACCAAATGGACCCGTACGGGTCCATTTGGTACCATTTGTACACTCTCAGAGTTACAGACCTCGCAAGGTCTCATTTGGACCCGACGTTGAGAACCGATGATGATGATGTTAGGAGGCGGGGTTTCCGGATGAGGGCGGAGCAGAGGTGCATCACTGGGTGGTTTATGTAAATAATCCTGTATGACTGGAATATGATACTGCTAATTAATGCTAATTAATATAATATATACATATATATATATATATATATACTGATCACTGGTGCCTACCAGAATACTGTGGCTGTCTGCTTCATTACTGCACATTATTACTTTATCATTGTTTTATTATTGTTATTATGATGTTATTACTGTCTTCATTTTAACTTACTCAGAGGGAAGGCTTGATTCCAGGCTTCACATAATTCATATAAATATTTTCTGAAATCTCTATGGGAAACAATGAGTGGGTTTTCTATCTGTGGCACCGCAACATGGTCGCCACTGCTGTGCCCCTTACGGTACATACACACATGTCCGTTCGCGACCGTTTCGCGTCCGTTTCATACCGTTTCCGTTCGCCGGTTGTCCCATCCGCTCCCATGTTAAAAAAAAAACGGGACCGTACGGTCTCGTTTTTTTTTTTAACATGGGAGTGGATGGAACTTCCGGCGAACGGACGCGGAACGGTCTTAAACGGACTTGTGTGTATGTACCCACAGAGTGTGTGTTCAGTAGGGTCTCCCTGTCTCTCCAGCTCTTGAGTAAAACACAAACATATATATTTTTTTCAGTTCAGGATACCAGTTTCATCCAATCGGGAGAGAGAAATTGGAAGTGATGAAACAAACAAAACAAAATTAGCATACAATTGAACCTGATATTCTTCTCTTGGGTATCCTGACCTGAACATGTATCTTCTGTTTATTGAAGATCTGGAGAGACATGGAGAGCCCTGTTACTGAACTCACACTCTATAGCAATGATTACTATCACAATATAGATCTATTTAACACTGTTACTGAACAAACACTCTATAATGATTACTATCACAATATAGATCTATTTAACACTGTTACTGAACAAACACTCTATAGCAATGATTACTATCACAATATAGATCTATTTAACACTGTTACTGAACAAACACTCTATAATGATTACTATCACAATATAGATCTATTTAACACTGTTACTGAACAAACACTCTATAGCAATGATTACTATCACAATATAGAGCTATTTAACACTGTTACTGAACAAACACTCTATAGCAATGATTACTATCACAATATAGAGCTATTTAACACTGTTACTGAACAAACACTCATTAGCAATGATTACTATCACAATATAGAGCTATTTAACACTGTTACTGAACAAACACTCATTAGCAATGATTACTATCACAATATAGAGCTATTTAACACTGTTACTGAACACACACTCTATAGTAATGATTACTATCACAATATAGAGCTATTTAACACTGTTACTGAACAAACACTCTATAGTAATGATTACTATCACAATATAGAGCTATTTAACACTGTTACTGAACAAACACTCTATAGTAATGATTACTATCACAATATAGAGCTATTTAACACTGTTACTGAACAAACACTATATGATTACTATCACAATATAGAGCTATTTAACACTGTTACTGAACAAACACACTATAGCAATGATTACTATCACAATATAGAGCTATTTAACACTGTTACTGAACAAACACTCATTAGCAATGATTACTATCACAATATAGAGCTATTTAACACTGTTACTGAACAAACACTGTATAGCAATGATTACTAACACAATATAGAGCTATTTAACACTGTTACTGAACAAACACTCTATAGCAATGATTACTAACACAATATAGAGCTATTTAACACTGTTACTGAACAAACACTCTATAGCAATGATTACTATCACAATATAGAGCTATTTAACACTTACTGAACAAACACTATATGATTACTATCACAATATAGAGCTATTTAACACTGTTACTGAACAAACACTCTATAGCAATGATTACTATCACAATATAAAGCTATTTAACACTGTTACTGAACAAACACTATATGATTACTATCACAATATAGAGCTATTTAACACTGTTACTGAACAAACACTCTATAGCAATGATTACTATCACAATATAAAGCTATTTAACACTGTTACTGAACAAACACTATATGATTACTATCACAATATAGAGTTATTTAACACTGTTACTGAACAAACACTCTATAGTAATGAGTACTATCACAATATAGAGCTATTTAACACTGTTACTGAACAAGGTCCTAAAGATCACATTTAATAACAGTGTGGACAGTAGGTCCTAAAGATCATATTTTAGAAACAAGCCAATGGCCTGAACAGTCCAAGTCATTCACTGCGGTAGTGAAGGCACCATGCGCCATCTACTGGTGGGAGTGAGATGGAGCAGGTTACTTATGACCTCAATGCAGCCGGATCATGAGGTAGGAAGTGTGTGTGTGTGTGTGTGTGTGTGTGTGTGTGTGTGTGTGTGTGTGTGTGTGTGTGTGTGTGTGTGTGTGTGTGTGTGTGTGTGTGTGAAAAATCTCTTCAGCAGAAACCAGGTTGTGTGAGATTGTAGCTTATTGGTAAGTCTCACTGAATGATGGCCTTTTGTGCCCAAAACAGGGACATGAGGGTTATGGTGTGAATGAGTGTTTTATCATCTGTGTCTCAATGCTGGAGAAATACATTCTTCTTCACTTCTTATCTCTCAGCTGTTAAATTACTCTTTAACTTTTAAACTCCTCTCTGTTCCTCTGGCTGTCTTTATTTCTAAATCATATATTAAGTAATCCAGTGGTGATATAAATATGGGGATGGGAGGACATTAACAGCGTCTCCGCGTCTCTTGTCTTTGCGTCAGAAATCCCGCCGCGACGTGGGGAACTTTGACAAGGAGTTCACCAAGATGGCGGTGGAGCTGACACCCACAGACAAGCTGTTCATCATGAACCTGGACCAGAACGAGTTCCAGGGCTTCTCCTACACCAACCCCGAGTTCATCATCGAAGTGTGACCTATATTTATTATTATCATTTATAAGTGGTCAGATGGGTGGGCCGCCGCAAACACCTTTGACATTTTCATGTGGGCCTGATGATCCATAAAAGGTTGAAAAACACTGACATAAAGTTAACTGTTGACTCAGTCAGACATGTCGTCTTCCAAACTTATGCAAAAAAAAAAACTAATTTCACAAAGAATGAGATATATAGCTGTCTTCTGTCATTTTCTGTGTGTGTCTCTCTCTCTCTCTCTCTCTCTCTCTCTCTCTCTCTCTCTCTCCCCTCTCTCTCTCTCTCTCCCCTCTCTCTCTCTCTCCCCTCTCTCTCTCTCTCTCTCTCTATCGCTCTCTCTCCCCCCCTCTCTCTCTCTCCTCTCTCTCTCTCTCTGTGTTTTTCTGGCATGTAAAGATGCCATTAGTTTTGTCAAAGCATTCAGAGAAGCACCATCATGATGTACTCTCAGTGAGGTAGTTCTGTCTTAAACTCACTATCATGTACCCAGTGAGGTAGTTCTGTCTTAAACTCAATTCATACTCCTTCACGTGACGGTGGCCCTGCCTACAAGAACTGATCTCTTACTTAAAGGTGCTGTAAGTGATGTTATGTGTTTAAAACAAACACATCTTTGTTAAAAAGTTAAAGCTCCATATTCTGACAGTAGTCATTGCTATTCACCTGTTTTCCACTTCCTGTCCATTTGATCCAATGAAATCCAATGAAACTGGTCAGATGACCAATGATATCCAATGAAATCGACAGGAAGTGGAAAACGCACAGCCATAGGAAACAGGTGAATAGACCAGGGGTCTTCAACGTTTTCAGGCCAAGGACCCCCTAGCTGAGAGAGAGATGAAGCAGGTACCCCCTCTATATTGTATAACATTGTGTTTCAGATAAACTTTTGCTGCTCTTTCTTCCCTCTACACCTATAACTATGCCAAAAATAGCAGATCTACAAGCTCACAATGCCTCGCTCTGCGAGGCGTTGTGAGCTTGTAGATCGGCTATTTTTGGCTAAAGTTCTCCTCAGAAAAGGGATGCTAGGGTTCAAGTGGTTAATGTAAAAAAAGAATCATATCACACAAAGATTTGGCGGACCCCCTGTAGTAACTCTGAGGACCCCCTAGGGGTCCCGGACCCCCTGTTATAGAATGTTTGTTCAATAACAGGGCTCATGTCTCCTGTCCGCCTCAATAGTAAACAGAAAATACATTTTCAGGTGGAATAAAAATGTCATCCAGTCAGTAAAGAGAACCACACAAAGACAATTCATCAGCTTATGTTCCAGTTCCAATATCACTTGTTTATCCTGTATGAATTCTCCCTCCTGATTGGTTGAAATTGGTATCCCGACCTTGAACATTGTATTTACTGTTTACTAAAGAGCTGGAGAGACATGGAGACGCCCTGTTACCTGAACAACAGAGCCCAATATGGAGATATTTAACACTTATTTTAACCAAAACATATCACAGCACCTTTAACCCTCTAAGACCCAGCGATGCTTTTTGGCAACACTTAAATTTTATAAAGAAATGAGTTTAAATCATTTTTCTTTTCTGTTATTTTTTATTTTTCTCACCTCTAAATCCTCATTGGGTCCTATTGTTTAGTCTTACAATGCCATTGGCCAGGATATTTGCATATAAATACCCCCCACAGAGCCAGGAATCATCACAACTTGAAAAGAATCTGGGTCTTAGAGGGTTAAAGGGATATTTCACTTTCGAATATGTTTGGGGTCATTTTAACGTCTACACAGGCTTTTGTGTTTTGTCTTTAAGTTGCTTGATTCAGTATTTAGATATTTGATATTCATTTGATCAGACATGCCCAGGGCCGGATTGATAGGAGTTGAGGCCCCTGGCGCGTTTTTTTCCCCTTTTATTTCGGGTCTTTGTTACTTTAATTCGGTTTATTCGATGATTTGGTTTATGGTTTATTCGACATTCAATGATTTGCAGACATTTTCACGATTTTGTCTGATCAAATGAATATCAACCTGAATCAAGCAACTTAAAAACTGTCTGGGGTTAAACACAAAAGTAAAAGGTAAAGTGAAATATCCCTTTAAGAAGGCGCCAGAGAGCGCCACCATCATGTGACAGACGAGGCGATAGGCCCATAACGACCTGCAGGTGCAACCGTTCTATGCATGTCATCATCGGCCCTTAAACTTAACAACAACATTTGCTATTGGCCGCTCCTGGAAAACCCCTCGGTTGTCTTCTTGAATCTGATTGGATCCTTCAGAACGGGTTTGAACGTTTTTTTGTTTGTTTTTTCCAGGACGAGAAATCTGTGAGATCTAATAATGAGTATATGAAATGAAATGAAATGTAAGGTATATATATGTTCAATACCAGTGGTTCTCAAACCTTTCAGGCCGTGACCCCCCCCCCCCATATTTGAACTGGGGACCCCCCACCCGGACAAGCACTTGGAATTGTAGGAGTTGAGACAGATAAGTATTGTGAGAATAGCTGATGTACATTGTCGATCGGCTACTTTCACAATGTCTGCCTCTTTCTTAGGTAATATTAGACAATTTGGCCAATGTTTGACCATGTTTTACACAGTATAGTTTATTGACACTGTATGGTCTTGTTATTATTATTTCAATTTCATTTTAGAGGTTTTAAAAAGATCTTAAAAGTCCTAAGTTGTCACTTTAGAAATGTGCAGATACTTATACTGTATGTTTTGTTTTGTTTACTGTTCGGTTTGTTTACTGTTCGGTTTGTTTACTGTTCGGTTTGATTACCCCGCCCATCATTTGCGGACCCCCCTGGGGATCCCGTCCCATAGCTTGAGAACCACTGGTTCTATACCAATAATGAGCTGTGTTTCTGTCTCTGTGTAAACGTCGGATTTATACTTTGTCCTAAAACGGCGTCATGTGGACTGAAAGTATCACATCTATAAGCTATACTTTCGGTTTCCGCGGCTCCGTTGTATGACTTCACCCATTTTCAACCTAAAGTACATCTTCATGTAATGGCTTCTTCTCACCAATGCTCGTTGTAAGATAAGCACCATTTATGGACAGTTCAGAAACCTATACCTGGCTATACCAGTGACATCATCGGTAGGCAGGTTTGGTCATTTCAAAGAAGATTTTAAACTTCTTTTACATGTTTTTATCAATGCAAGAACCATGGCTTCTATTCATAGAGCTGTGATATATCTAGAGGGCCGACTGCCACACACAGCTATTCATTTCAATGAAAGTTGCTCAGAGGCGTTTGAAGCACCCGGAAGTCTGCCGGAACTTCCCGGAAGAACCAATATTGGGTCCATTGGGTCTATGCCATATTGGGTCGAATAGGCGTGGCCATAGAGTTATGAGCAGGCGCACAAGCGGTAGATGCACGCGCAGTAGCATTTTAAATGCGGACGTATTGCATTCTCAGATTTGACCACCAGGCGACGGCCGCTTCACTGTTCTACCGCGGCTCTGGGCGCTTGCTTCTATTTCATCACGCTAACTTTCCAGCAAGTGAAAGGCTATAGTTTCTATAGCTTGGAATCCTCATTGAGACACAGAGTGCTTTTCAGGCTTAGCTTAGCGTTTTTAACCTTTTAACATGTTCGTTCCTGATAATGTTGTTTATTTTGTAAAGCGACTTTGGGTACTAAGAAAATCGCCATAGGTCTGATGTATTATTATTATTATTATTATTAATATTATTATTATTAGACCAGTGAGGGTGCCATGATCTTATAATGAGCATTAATGAGGAGCAATTATACGAAGATAGGTCGTAAAATGAGTGAAGTGCTCCTTTAAGCATATATAGGAGATGATGTCCTCCTGTTTTCTCTCTGTATCTTCTTTGTGTTTTCTGTTGCTATAGCAACACCTTCATCACTCCTCCTCTCCTCTCGCCTCCTTCTATTGATTGATTGATTGATTGATTGATTGAATACTTTAAAGGTAAACAGCACAGAGGTACAGTCAGACATTCAGGCTAAATGGATAACACAAGGGACTTGTTTCCATTGTGGTCCTATGTATTCAATTCATCAACATAGCATATTAAACACATTCCTACATGTCAACAACAAAGGAGAAGAAGACACCCTGGTGGTCTCCTCCTGATACATGTTTTTTTTTTCAGGCCAGTTTAGAAAGAAATCAGTGATTCACATCTTTTAATGCATTGGTTCTCAAAGTGGGGTCCGGGGACCCCCAGGGGTCCTTGTGGGAGTTCCAGGGGGTCCCCAGCTAAATGATGGGATAGGAACCAAATGGACCCTTATGGGTCTGTAACTCTCAGAGTTAAATGAATGTTGATTTTACAATATAAGTTGGGGTCCCAGAGATAGAAATGTCATTACATGGGGGTCCGTAGCCCTAATGCATGTCAAACTGGGGGATCGTTGAAATTAAAATGGTTGAAAATCACTGCTAGAGTCGTAAAAATCTTCTCTTATGGGGGTCCCTGGCATATCTTTTCAAATGGGGGTCCACGGGCTAAGTTAAGCCAAGTTGGGGGGTCCTTGACATGAAAAAGTTTGGGAACCACTGTTTTAATGGACGGTGTCAGGACATTATACATCATGGTGACAGAGCAGTAGAATGAGAATGTCTCCATGTTTGTTCTATATTTGGGGGGGGGGGGGATATCACATCATGGTGGCTCCCTCTAGTGGTGTGACTGTGGGAGTCACTCGCTGTGGAGAAGTAGTTAGACAGGTATGAGGGTATACTTAACCCTGTCTTCTACCCTGACCATCCCAGACTAGCAAAGTGGGTTGGAATTGGGCGGGTCATGGGTCTATGGGTGGCTCTATCTATGGGTGGGTCTATGCAGTGGTTCTCAAAGTGTGGTCCGGGGATCCCCAGGGGAAGGGTCCTTAAGGGGGTCCCCAGCAACATGAGTTAACATGACATCAAAATCAGTTTTGCAACTGAAAACACCAGCTATTTGACTATAGCAGATCTACAAGCCTTGTGGATCTTTTTGAAACATTTTAACAACGCAAATCTTGTGACATTAAAAAGTGTGCAAACTACTAGTACACAGGTCACTCACAGGTTGGATCTCTACCATAGAGTTATAATATATCTAGAACAGGGGTCTTCAACGTTTTCAGCCCAAGGACCCCCTAGCTGAGAGATAGATGAAGCAGGGACCCCCTCTATATTGTATAAAATTGTGTTTCAGATTATACTTTTTTTGTTTACTTGGTCTTTCTTCCCTCTACACCTACATACCTGAAGCACCCGGAAGTCTGACGGAAGTTTAATACTGAGTCCATTGGTCTAATGGAATCTGTCTGCCGGAAGTACCACATATTGGGTCCAATAGGCGTGTCCATAGAGTTATGAGCAGCCTGCGCACAAACTATGAAAATATGTTTTTAAATGCGGAAGCGTTGCATTCTCAGATTGACCACCAGGCGGCGTCCGCTTCACTGTTCTACCCTGCAGCTCTGGGGGCCTGATCTCTACTGACCAGGAGAGGAGAGGACAGTGATGATGTGTTGCATGTTCTGTCTCTAACTGTGTGAGAGACACATCTTATCTGACAATAATACACCTACCATTGGAATACCTCTGTCTCCTGTCTTACTTTAATGTTCTGTGTGCGTGCGTGCGTGCGGGCATGCGTACATGCGTGTGTGCATGCCTACATGCGTGCGTGCCTGCGTGTGTGTGCGCGCGCCCCTCACGTGCAGACACAAACACACGCGTAGCGTGGGGGGAAAAACGCCATGAAGCAAAGATTTGAGTTGCAAATGTTTGCTTTAAAGAATATATATTCAAAGATTTGCAAAAACGGTCAAGACTTTTAAAAAATAGCAGATCTACACGCTCATATAGCGTGCTATGAGCTTGTAGATCTGCTATTTTTGAATAGCCAAATCAATCTAAAAATGCGTACACAGATGTGTGTGTTCCAGGATTGATCGGGTTAATCCACACTACATGATGTGTTTGTTTGCTGGAGGGGAGGGGAGGGTGTGGGGGGGAGTGGGGGGGGCTGAGTGGGGCGTTCATGCACTCTGCCTACCGGCCCGGCTTTGACTTGTCCCGTCCCGTGTGACCAGACCAGGCTGCTACAGGCTAACTCTCTTTAAACACTCAACTTTACAGAAGTTCTCAGTTTTTTTCCCCTATTTTTGCCAGTTTAGTTTCCCATCCTTAACTCACATCTTTTGAATCAGCTTTATATTCAATCTTCTGAATTAATTCTCGGATTGTAATTTACACTTTTATGATTCAAATGTATTTTTTAATTTACATCTTCGGAATTAATTTTACGGATTATGATTTTTCATCTTCTGAAATTAACTCTGGGATTATAATTAACTTTATTACGCGCGTTCGTTTTGTCCTCCTGTCTGTCTGTCTGTGTGCTTCTGGACATGGAGACCTGTGTGTGACCCCGGGTCACTGACCCTGACCCTGACCCAGACGCACTCCGCACGGAGGTAGAGATTAACCCCACTGGTCACTCCATCCATCCATCCATCCATCCATCCATCCGTCCCTCCATCCATCATCCACAACCAGAACCATTTGGATAAGATAGGATGTTAAACAATTGGCTCCTCAAATGGTGTGGATTTGGCAGCCTTCGGATTGGTTCAAACGTCGCCAAACGGAGAACCAGAGAGCGTTTCTGAAGCCCCGGGAGGGAGTCCACGTTTCATCGGGAGTAAGAGGAGCAGTGGGAGGAGGAGGCAGGATGAGGCGTAGATACCAGGGCGTCTTGATGCTGCTGACCACGGCGGGCGCCTTCTGCGCCTTCAGCCTGATGACCATCGCCGTGGGAACGGACTACTGGCTGTACTCCCGGGGGATGTGTCGTCCCAAGCACCACTTTGAGAACGAGACCATCCGCAAGAACGAGGAGGTCCTGACCCACTCTGGACTGTGGAGGACCTGTTGTACTGAAGGTAGGTTCTGACTCTGAAGGTAGGTCCTGACCCACTCTGGACTGGGTAACAACGATCTAGTACCACCCATCCATAAAACAAACATGGGCAAATTCTCCTTCTACAGCACTGCCACCCAGGTGTGGAACAGTCTAAGAGCCCATCCCTCAAAATATGCAGTTCTCTGGGCTCATTTAAAACAGCCCTGAAAATTCACCTTTCAGGAGGCCAAAAAAGGAGATAGTACTATTTTCCCGTTTGACAGACAACCCCCCCCCCCCCCCCACACACACACACACACACACACACACACACACACACACACACACACACACACACACACACACACACACACAATTGTTGTACATATACATCATGATTATTTTTTTCTGCATTTTTTTGTTGTTGTTTGTACATGTAGTGTTATTTTTTCTGTATTTTTTGTGTTGATATTTGAACTATTGGTGCCACTATACAGTACATGACTGAAATGAATACCAAGGACCTCAATGTAAACAAGACCACAAGGACGTTTTTGAACAGACCTTTTAGACAAAGTATTTTAAACGTAACTGTGCTGTTTTACATTTTTTCCTAATAAAATATTCAATCAATAAATCAATCAATGAAAGGTCCTGACTCACTCTGGACCGTGGTGTACTGAAGGTATAGGTTCTGCTGTCTGAGAGAGAACCTTTTTTATGACAAATACGTTTTGTAGTTCCAAACTGTCCAGCTTAATTCAAATCAAGCGTTATGGGGTATGACATGGTGGTATTGGTACATTGTGTTCATTCAAGGGTTCCCAGAAACACTTTCATGGAAACTAAGCAATACAATACAACCTTTTCAGGCCAAGGACCCCCTAGCTGTGAGAGAGATAAAGCAGGGACCCCCTACTCTATATTGTATAAAATTGTGTTTCAGATTTTTTTTTTTTTTCACTTAGTCTGCTCTTTTTTTCCCTCTACACCTATAGCCTCTTTGCCAAAAATAGCAGATCTACAAGCTTGTGGATCTGCTATTTTTGGCTAAAGTTCTCTCAGAAAAGGGGATGCTAGGGTTCAGAGTGATTAATGCCAGAGGTATTTCTGAATATTTCTTGCCAGTGCCAGAGATTTTTCATTGAAAAAAAAAAGTACTCAGGAGCCGAGATAAATAATGTTTAAGTTTTAAGTTAACAAGGAAGTGGATAGGAGTCTATATCTTCGATAAATCATATCTCCTTGGTCTTTGGGTCAAATTGGCACGTGGCGGCTATAAATAGGTTTGCGTAGATCTACGTGATTGGCATGCAATGTGAGTTAAGGTAAAAAAAAAGAAATATCACACAAAGATTTGGCGGACCCCCTGTAGTAGCTCTGAGGACCCCCTAGGGGTCCCGGACCCCCTGTTGAAGACCCCTGTCATAGATATAGCCAGATTAGCCATGTAAAAAAATAAGCGAGACGATTAACACTTGTTCATCAATACTTGTCAAACATAAGCCTATAGGCTACTAATGATGAAATGAAAAAGACATGGAGTGTCAAGATTATTCAATATTTAAGTGAGATCATAAATAAATCAAAAAAGGTTTTACATTCAGTAACCCTACATTATAACACAACCCATTCAAACCAGGAAAGCATCTGTGTCACTTTGGATTCATACAGCAAAAAAAAAAACAGAAAACTGTAGCATGGGCCTCAGCAGGTCTAAATGGACTAAAGTACTGTGTGTCCACCAATAGTACATGATGGAATTGTAATAAAACCATATTTGATAGACATAATTATCGCCTACATGTTACTGATTATAGAGAATGTTATATCCTATCCTATCCTATCCTATCCTATCCTATCCTATCCTATCCTACTACTTTAATTGAAATGACCTCCAAAATATGTCAGGGGTTGGTCAACACACGAACACTCCACTTGCCTCCAAACTTGCCACAGACTGTTAATCAGAGCTCTGGCTATAATATAGGCTTCTTACCCCACCTTCAATGTACTTACATATTATACGGTTAATATAAAACTACATTTCCTACTACATCTTAACATTTTAGCCACAGCAGCTTTCCTTCTTTCCTTCCTTTTCTGGCCGCAGTATCTTTTTATTCAATTAGTCGATTAACCATGATCAGTCATAACCATAAGGACTTTACACTGCAGCTACCACTGCAGAATATGGACTGTGATGTGATCGGGCCTAGATGTGAAACCTCTAGTTATTGTAATCCGTTCTATATTTCCTGCTCGCATTTCCATTGTGGTCAATTTATATGTATTCAATTCATCAAAAAAGTATGAAAAATAAATGAAAATAACAACAATGTACAAGGAGAAAAGGGAAGACAGCCTTTCTATGGGCATTTGCATGAACCTCCTCTTGTGTTCTCCTGATGGATGTGTTTACATTCACATTTATATAATTGGTTCATTGTGTCTCCATAGAGATGTGTGTTTTGTGATGTTGGTAACCATGGTGACATGAGGCCACGGCAGCATCGATACGGATCAATCGGCGGAGCTGATAGGCTGATAGGGGGTGTGGTTTATCAATACCGTGTCCACATCATTAAACAAGTTCAGTGCCGATCAGCACAGAGAACTATTGATTGTTACGCATAGACCGAAGCCAGCGGAGCGCTACTTCACTTTCTCTCTGCTTTCACTGCATGTTGCACTTTATAAAAGCACTTTTCAGGGCTGGGAGAGGTCCTCACGTTGTTTACCACCATGTAAAGATACTCTAGTTACAAGTAGAAGGTTTTGTTGTAATAAAAAAAAGTACTTGAGTGAAGGTACAAATGTATTGCCATCACATTGTACCTAAAGTAAAAGTACTCACTATGCAGAAATGTCCTATTTCAAGCTTTATTTAAAAATGTAGAGCAGCCTGCACACCGGCTTTTCAAGGTAAACGATCACTTTGATTGAATACGTTATTATTAACAATGTGTAAACATTACAGTGGTACCATTTAACAATGAGTGTTGGATGGATAAGATAAAAAGCCCTAGGGCCCTGGCCCAGTTGGGGGGGGGGGGTCATTTCTGGGGTTAAACTTAGAATATCTACAAAAAAAAACGTTGGGGGGGGGGGGGTCATTTCTGGGGTTAAACTTCCAATATGTACAAAAAACTGTTGTGGGGGCGGGGTTGGGCATTTCTGGTATCAACCCATTTAGACCTGTTGTAACCTATACGTTGTTATACCTTTGAATCAGGGAGCCACCTCTGTGTCTCATTAGTTGTTGCTATAAATATAGCAATATCATTTTTTATACATTTTTGAATTTCAACCTTTTCAGAAAACTTTTCAGAAAAAGGTTTTAGGAGGCGTTTTTAGAAACGGCCTCAGGTCTAAATGGGTTAAGCTTAGGAGACTTTTCTAGGACCACTTACACATTGCAGACACGTGCTCTTTTATGGCTATTTTGAACGAGGGTAAGGAGTCACCCTTACTGATGTTTGTTGGAAGGGCGTTCCAGGTTTTGGTGGCATGGCAGTAGAACCTGTGTTTGTGCTCAAACTGGATCGAGTTGAGATCAGTGGAGCTTCCTCTGGTGTGAGTCTTTCACGTTGTTGAAGTGGCCTGTTAGGTATAAGAGTATCCCTGTTTTATTGAGAATCTTGAAGACAAGGCCCAATGCATGTTGTTTCACTCTGTCCTCCAGCCTGAGCCATCCCACCCTAGCATATTGAGGGTTAGGTGTTGATAGGTCTAAGGACTATGTATTTTATGTATAATATTGATATCTGCCTAACTCAGGTTATATAAAATGTACTTCTCAATCCCACTGTCAAGCTGTCAACTTTCCCCTAGAAGTCAGGTCAGTGCATGTGTTTGATAAACTTTCTACAGGAGACATATTTCATTCTGTTTGTAACCTTGTTGTTGCAAGGCTCGTGGAACGCAATCATATTGTTAGTTAGGAGCAATTGTTTTCAGAACATACAGGACTTGGTCACCCCGAACGTTGGGGCTGATTAAGCCTATAAATCTGAAGGAAGGTCACGTTATCAAGTCCTTGGTTGCTAGGGAAACGAAGCAAGATGGCCACCGCTGAAGATAACATGGAGCCATAATATGTAAACAATTATGTCATTGTTACGTAGCCAGGATACGTTGCCTTGGTAACCCACCTGATACGATACTGTAAAACTATCTTCCACACTGACCAGCTCAGAGAGAGAGCACTTAGCCTAGAACTCATCTGTACTCTAAGCCTCCGTCTGTTCTCTCGAATACAGTAATCAATTTCTATACATGGCTGTGTGTGTGTATGTCTTATTGCTTCTTGAAATGAATCAGAACTTCAAGGGTAATAAGATTTTTCTTTATAATAAGGTATAGGCTTCAAATTCCTCTCTTATCAGGTGTGATCTAGGTGAGAGGCGAAGTAGTAACCTGACCAGTAACCTGTTTGTTTTGAGAGGTCTGAAGCTTTGTTTTTAATGACGCCTTTGTGGTGCTAAAGTACCATGAGGTGCATGCATAGTCGAAACATTGGATGAGTGCTCCAGCTAGTGTCTTCAGTGTGTTCCTACTGACCACCGAGGAGATCCTGAATAGAAATCTTGTTCTTTGATTGATTTTTCTGATTACTTTTGTTGCCATTTTTTCACTTGAAACGTTGGCCTCTAAAATACAACTCTCTTCCTTGTGATAACATTGTCGCCCACTTTGACTGTGAAGTCTTTGGCCCTGCTGAGTTTAATTCTGGACCCAAAAAGAATTGATTCAGTTTTTCCCAGTAATGATAGTTTGTCATCAGCGAGCCAGCTGCAGCTTTTTCAACCTGTACTGTGTCCTTGCCCCGAGACCAGGAGTGCCGACTATAGTGATTGATGAGTTGAAGGCAATTGGTTTTGATAGTGCATCAGTGAACTGGATGAAATCCTATGTGGAGGCAAGAGAACAGGTGTTGGATGTGAACGGAACCCTGTCCTCCCCCCTCTCTGTGAGCTGCGGCGTTCCTCAAGGAAGCATACTAGGGCTTTTATTATTCTCCTATTATACATAAACGACATGCCATCAGCTTGTGTCTACAGTTTGTTCTCGTTCGTGGATGACTCGGCAGTAGAGTGATTTAAAGTGTCAAACGCCTTTTGGAGGTCCAGCGTGATCATGCTGCAGTGCAGTATTTGCCCGAGTCAACCTCACGGTTGATGGAGTCGGTCAAATACAGCAGGCAGGTGTCAGTGGAGTGAGATGTTCTAAATCCAGATTGGAATTTGCACATAGGTTTTTTTCATTAGGGTACTTTTCGACAGAGTGCTGCACTATGAGCAGTGAGCACAGAGTGCCGCACTATGAGCTTGTAGATCTGCAATTTTTTTTTTATCTTGTAAGTGTGTGCAAATCTTTGGATATACATATATTTGTTTTAAAAGCTGTTTTAAAAAAAACTCTTTTGCTTCTGGGGGTCCCTGGAAAAATACATTTGAGATGGGGGTCCACGGCCAAATACATATAATTTTGGGGGTCCTTGACATGAGAAAGTTTGAGAACCACTGTTGTTGTTGCTGCAACTTGTTCTACAATGACTCAGCTTTACTGATGGCATACAGCTTCAGGGCAAAGTCCTCATCATCCACCCCAATGATTTTTAAAGCCTTTATTTTGGGTAATGTCTATAGCTGCCTGACCGAGAGTGGTCTGTGTGGCATTCATCCAGGCTAGAGGCAGGACTACTCCATAATTGTACTCCTGACCTGGGTTTTGTAGATGTTGGCTCTGCCTTTAGCACCAAGCTTGTTGTCCACAGCTTTGGCAGTGCTCCAAGACGTTGTCCAACGCATGCGCATGCTGCGTTCGCATGGGCAGATTCAAAGATACAAAGATACCGGCTTCGAATGCTATCAATCCACTGAATGGGACATTATCACTTTTTATCAAACGATTGAATGGTCTACGTCAGGGGTGATGGAGAGGGCCACTGTATTACCACTCTCACTCCAGAGGACCACATTGGATATAGTGTCGAGCCATTGTCACACAAAAGTAGCAATAAATTGTGTTTCAGATTAAACTATTTTTTTACTTGGTCTTCTTTCTCTCCACATCCATAACTCTTTGCCGCAAATAGTCGATCTACAAGCTCACAACGCCTTATATGTATTCAATTCATCAAAAAAGCATAAAAACGCGAGGCGTTGTGAGCTTGCAGATCTGCTATTTTCGGCTAATGTTCCCCTCAGAAAAAAGGAATTCTAGGGTTGAAGTGGTTAATGTAAAAAAAAAAAAAATCTCACAAAGATTTGGCGGACCCCCTATAATAGCTCTGAGGACCCCCTAGGGGTCCCCCCGGACCCCCTGTTGAAGACCCCTGACTTCGACGTGGTAATGTCCCATTCAGTGCATTGACAGCGTCTGTCGCTCTGTTGCTTTGTGTCGTTGACGTCATCAAGCTTGGCTGCGTCATCGGAGCGCTACAGTTTTGTATATTTGTATGTGGAAGTTGAACCCAGCTCAATTTGTATCTTTGTATCTTTTGTAGCAGATCTACAAACGTTGGATGTTGCTTTGTCTTCATGTCGCTGTGTTTCCATTGAACATGAATGGTAGACTGTGTCTTTGTATCTGTCTGTGTGAACGCAGCATCACAGATAGAGATGTATCTGTCTGTGTGAACGCAGCATCACAGATAGAGATGTATCTGTCTGTGTGAACACAGCATCACAGATAGAGATGTATCTGTCTGTGTGAACGCAGCATCACAGATAGAGATGTATCTGTCTGTGTGAACGCAGCATCACAGATAGAGATGTATCTGTCTGTGTGAACGCAGCATCACAGATAGAGATGTATCTGTCTGTGTGAACGCAGCATCACAGATATATATGTATCTGTCTGTGTGAACGCAGCATCACAGATATAGATGTATCTGTCCGTGTGAACGCAGCATCACAGATAGAGATGTATCTGTCCGTGTGAACGCAGCATCACAGATAGAGATGTATCTGTCTGTGTGAACGCAGCATCACAGATATAGATGTATCTGTCTGTGTGAACGCAGCATCACAGATATAGATGTATCTGTCTGTGTGAACGCAGCATCACAGATAGAGATGTATCTGTCTGTGTGAACGCAGCATCACAGAGAGAGATGTATCTGTCTGTGTGAACGCAGCATCACAGATAGAGATGTATCTGTCTGTGTGAACGCAGCATCACAGATAGAGATGTATCTGTCTGTGTGAACGCAGCATCACAGATAGAGATGTATCTGTCTGTGTGAACGCAGCATCACAGATAGAGATGTTGGACAGTTTATGTTGTGTGTTTGTGTATAGGAAGCATTCCGGGGACTGTGCTAATACATTGTGTATTTTTATGTATGTGTGTGTGCGTGTGCGTGTGTGCGACTGTGCGTGTGCACGTGTGTGTGTGTGTGTGTGTGTGTGTGTGTGTGTGTGTGTGTGTGTGTGTGTGTGTGTGTGTGTGTGTGTGTGTGTGTGTGTGTGTGTGTGTGTAGGTGCGTACAGAGGAGTGTGTAAAGACATTGAACACTTCCCAGAGGATGCAGATTATGAGCAGGATACAGGAGAGTACCTCCTACGTGAGTAACGCACAATACAGTATATATATGTACTATTAAACACTAATTTTCATCCTTATATTCATTATAATAGGACCACTCACTAATTTATCCAAAGAGTAAGAATATATGTATTATGTATGTATACATACATATATGTATTTGTTCACCAAACATATTATTGAGTTCATTAAATGTAACTCAATATCATAAAGGACACACAGTCACATATTGTGCCTTTGTTTATTGTTGGAACACAGTTGTTATATGACACGATTGAGTTCCCTATCTATGGGGATTTATTATAGAGAGAATACTTCCATGACCCAGAGCTAGTGGTAATGACGTCTATATGTCCTCACTGATGCTCATTATAAGATGTCTGTCCTCACTGTGTGTCTCAGAGGAGGGCTGTGGACAGTTCAGAGACCTGACTACCAGTGACGTCATCGGTAGCCAGGTTTGGTAATATCAAACCAGATTTTTAAACATATTTTTTCTTTCTTGTTTTGTCTTCTATTTCAGCATGCTAACTTTACAGGAGGAGAAAGGCTGTAGTTTATTTTCTTCTTCTTTTTGTCACTAGTAGACGGGTTTCTGAACTGTCCACAGACCTCCTCTGAGACAGAGTGAGTAGACAGAGATGGTGGCATATTATAATGAGCATTAGTGAGGACCAATTAGTCTATATGAAGATAAGGTTGAAAGTGTGTTAAGTGCTCCTTTAACATACAAAACCGTGGACATCCTCTCCTCTCCTCTCTCTAGGTATGGTGAGAGCATCCAGTCTGTTTCCCATAGTCAGTGTGTGTTTGTTGTTCCTGGGAGGAGTGTGTGTTGCAGCCAGTGAGTTCTACAAGTCACGACACAACGTCATCCTCACTGCTGGGATCCTGTTTGTTTCTGCAGGTAGACCACACACACACACATACACGCACACACACACACACACACACACACACACACACACACACACACACACACACACACACACACACACACACACACACACACACACACACACACACACACACACACACACACACACACACACACACACACACACACACACATATACAGTACTATAGGCTTTGACTTTTTAACTGTGGCCCGAATATGAACAAACTTGGGAAACTCAACAATAAATGTTTCAGTCTTGGTTCACGGGTACATGCGTGGCGACTGACACTTATCACAGACACTGAACACAATGTTATCCAATGCCTTACCAGCTACCAGCTCAGGGGCTGGAATTTCAAAAGGGCACCTATTGGATTTGTTCCCCTTTTTTTTTTAAACAATTACCATACTTTTAGGCCCGAAAACCCCAAAAATCCGAAAAGGTGTCATTCTGTGCTTAATGTCCTCAAAGTCACGCACCCAACAAGCTTTGAATTGAGCAGATTGGACCTATTGTTCCAGAGACAATGGCCAAAACATCTTGAAAACGGCCACTTTCGCCGGTTTTCGATCACCGGATTTTGTTCGAGTTTTGGCCATTGTCGTCTTTCTTTAATAACACGGGCTAGGAAGGTCGTACGGTGACAAAGTAGATACCTGAGGAAAGTTAACTTTGAGATGCATCCAACACATCCACTGCCAATTCCGTCGGCCTTACCGTTAGGCCGCCAGGGGCAGTTGAAATCTTTTTTTTCTTTATCAGTCTGGAGAGGGCATTTCTTTAGCGATGGGTAAAAGGGCAGGGGCTCAAGCCCCCTTTCATGTCTATGTGTGCACGTGCATGCACCAACTTAATCCCTCTGCATCGTGTTCCCTCAGGCCTCAGTAACGTCCTCTGCATCGTGTTCCATCAGGCCTCAGTAACGTCCTCTGCATCGTATCCCATCAGGCCTCAGTAACGTCCTCTGCATCGTATCCCATCAGGCCTCAGTAACATCCTCTGCATCGTATCCCATCAGGCCTCAGTAACATCACATGCATCGTGTCCCATCAGGCCTCAGTAACATCACATGCATCGTGTCCCATCAGGCCTCAGTAACATCCTCTGCATCGTGTCCCATCAGGCCTCAGTAACATCCTCTGCATCGTGTCCCATCAGGCCTCAGTAACATCCTCTGCATCGTGTCCCATCAGGCCTCAGTAACATCCTCTGCATCGTGTCCCATCAGGCCTCAGTAACATCCTCTGCATCATGTCCCATCAGGCCTCAGTAACATCCTCTACATCATGTCCCATCAGGCCTCAGTAACATCCTCTGCATCGTGTCCCATCAGGCCTCAGTAACATCCTCTACATCGTGTCCCATCAGGCCTCAGTAACATCCTCTGCATCGTGTCCCATCAGGCCTCAGTAACATCCTCTACATCGTGTCCCATCAGGTCTCAGTAACATCCTCTGCATCGTGTCCCATCAGGCCTCAGTAACATCCTCTACATCGTGTCCCATCAGGTCTCAGTAACATCCTCTACATCGTGTCCCATCAGGCCTCAGTAACATCCTCTACATCGTGTCCCATCAGGCCTCAGTAACATCCTCTGCATCGTGTCCCATCAGGCCTCAGTAACATCCTCTACATCGTGTCCCATCAGGCCTCAGTAACATCCTCTGCATGGTGTCCCATCAGGCCTCAGTAACATCCTCTACATCGTGTCCCATCAGGCCTCAGTAACATCCTCTGCATGGTGTCCCATCAGGCCTCAGTAACATCCTCTGCATGGTGTCCCATCAGGCCTCAGTAACATCCTCTGCATCGTGTCCCATCAGGCCTCAGTAACATCCTCTGCATCGTGTTCTCTCAGGCCTCAGTAACATCCTCTGCATCGTGTCCCATCAGGCCTCAGTAACATCCTCTGCATCGTGTCCCATCAGGCCTCAGTAACATCCTCTACATCGTGTCCCATCAGGTCTCAGTAACATCCTCTACATCGTGTCCCATCAGGCCTCAGTAACATCCTCTACATCGTGTCCCATCAGGCCTCAGTAACATCCTCTACATCGTGTCCCATCAGGCCTCAGTAACATCCTCTGCATCGTGTCCCATCAGGCCTCAGTAACATCCTCTACATCGTGTCCCATCAGGCCTCAGTAACATCCTCTGCATGGTGTCCCATCAGGCCTCAGTAACATCCTCTACATCGTGTCCCATCAGGCCTCAGTAACATCCTCTGCATCGTGTCCCATCAGGCCTCAGTAACATCCTCTGCATGGTGTCCCATCAGGCCTCAGTAACATCCTCTGCATGGTGTCCCATCAGGCCTCAGTAACATCCTCTGCATCGTGTCCCATCAGGCCTCAGTAACATCCTCTGCATCGTGTCCCATCAGGCCTCAGTAACATCCTCTGCATCGTGTCCCATCAGGCCTCAGTAACATCCTCTGCATCGTGTCCCATCAGGCCTCAGTAACATCCTCTGCATCGTGTCCCATCAGGCCTCAGTAACATCCTCTGCATGGTGTCCCATCAGGCCTCAGTAACATCCTCTGCATCGTGTCCCATCAGGCCTCAGTAACATCCTCTGCATCGTGTCCCATCAGGCCTCAGTAACATCCTCTGCATCGTGTCCCCTCAGGCCTCAGTAACATCATCGGCATCATCGTCTACATATCGGCCATGTCGGGCGACGCGCAGCAGGACAACAAGAAGACCCACGAGTACGGCTGGTCCTTCTACTTCGGAGCGCTGTCCTTCGTCCTGGCGGAGATGGCGGGCGTCCTGGCGGTCCACGTCTTCATCGAGAAGCACCGGCAGCTCCGCACCAACGGCCGCTGCTCCATCAGGAAGCCTCCTCCCGTCGTGCGCACCTCCTCCTTCTACCGCAACCGCTACTACAACTACAGCCGCAGCAGGAGGTGCGTTATTTATTCATTTCTAAAGATATTTTTGGGGGTTTTCTGCTTTTATTCAGATACAGTGTCAGGACAGCAGAGTCACTGCCCATCTTTCGCCGCAGGCTGAAAACCCACCTCTTCAGGAAACAGGTATACTCTTAGTTGCTTGTTTTAGCAGAAAATGCACTTCAGACTTCTGGTGATTAGTAGTTTCGTTCCCTACCTATGTTGAATGCACTTATTGTAAGTCGCTTTGGATAAAAGCGTCTGCTAAATGACTGTAATGTAATGTAATGTACAGTACAGTGAAGAGTAACAGGAAACAGGGAGAGAGAGACGCAGCAACGGTAGTCAGGCTCAGGAATCGAACTCGCAACTCGCTGACTGCAGGCATTAGAGCCTGTTTGTGGTGTTCGCCTTAACCACTAGGGCTAGGCCATCGGCATCCTCAATAAACCCATCTGTTATGAAACCCATTGTATACTACACCAGACCAGACCAGGCCATGTTTGTTTGGTTCGGTTTGGCTAGAAACTACAATATGACGTCTTTCTGCTAGTAGCCGAACTACGGCTACTGTGATTGGTCAAAAGTTGGTCAGACGTGCACGGTGAGCCTGATCTATTTAGTTTTGTTTCCGCAATCGGCCCAAGCTAGACTTCAGGCTTCAGTGAAAAGCAGCGATAGTTTGGAAGAGACGTTAGGCTGTATCTCGTCTCACAAGCCAACTTCCAGGAGGTACAAACACCTCTGAAATCTCTCTCTCTCTCTCCATTCTTAAACACAGTATAGCTAGAAAGGACAAAGCCTCCATTCCTCTGTCACACATTCCCCACAGCATGCTGCGGTATCCAGATATTAAAACCATCGGCAGTGGTGTAAAGTAACTAAGTACATTTACTCAAGTGCTGTACTTAAGTACAATTTTTAGGTACTTTTACTTTACTGGAGTATTTCCAATTACCAGTACTTTTACTTCGACTCCACTACATCTCAGAGGCAAATATTGTACTTATACTCCCCTACAATTATTTGAAAACTTAGTAGTTACTTTGCAGATATACATTATTAATAATAATAATTATTATTATAAAACATACATTAACCACTTTAGTCCTATTTTATACCTATGCTATTTGAAAATAGCCGATCTACAAGCTCACAAAGCGTCGCATTGCGACACGTTGTGAGCTTGTAGATCGTCTATTTTCAAACATTTTTGTACTTTTACTTTTGGTACTTTAAGTACATTTTGATACCAATACTTTTGTACTTTTACTCGAGGGAATTTTGAATTCCGGACTTTTACTTGTAACAGAGCAGTACTACATTGCCATAGGCGGCGGGTGAGTTTGACAATTTATAGGTTATTGAATTCTTATTTTTGCCTGATTTTACTGGTTTATTATCAAAAAAAATACTAAATAATGCTGCGCACATTTATTATATATAATTTGCACAATTCCCAGAATTTCCCAGCATAACATTTGGGAAGGCTTAGCCTACCCGAGCCTTCATTACCCGCCGCCTATGTACATTGCAGTATTAACACTTTTACTTAAGTAAAACATCTGAGTACTTTTTCCGCCACTGACCATCGGTTCCAGCCGTGCTGCCTGGCTGTACTCGACGCTGCTTCAGTCAGCGGCTCAACAGCGCAAGCCGTGGTGGTCTGTTGTCTGATTTAGTTCATTATTAGGCTGCCCTATAGCTTGTCTGATTTCTTGTCTAGAGGGGCGGATTTAAAATCAGGGGAGAGAGAATGCGCCTGATCCCAATGGTTCACCGATCTGTCCGTCAACCCCGCCCCGCTCCGCATAACATTTGGAGCGACGCCCACTGCACTCTGGTTGGTTGAGGATGACTCCCACAGACTTCCTATGCCCGGAACATCGACTCGCTGGTCCATGGCTTTTATTTTTTAGCAAAAATAAAAAATAAAAGCCTGGAGATCGAGGCTAGTTCATTATTGTCTCCGCCAGGCCGAAGGCATGGCATGGCAGAGGGTGTTTTGCACCCTGTCCGTCCGTCCGTCCATCCGTCCGTCCATCCGTCCATCCGTCTGTATACGTCTGTGAACAGCTAATCTCCGGCACCGTTGGCTTGCTCGCAGCGAAACTGTGCACACACACTCCCTGGATGCCAACTCAGAACCTCTGCCCCACATTGTTCACATGGGCCTGTTATAGCGCCACCAGGAAGCCGTTTTTTTGCTAAACACATTTTTTGACAGTACTCCTACAGATTCTGTCCAAACATCACACAAATGGGTACACAGTATCTCTATAGTCATTAAACAAAACAGGTCTTTCAGATTGGCTTACAAAGTTTGCAGGAGTGCTTCTGTTTTGAACAAAATGCCTCAAATAATGTGCAATTTCTGTGAAACTTTGCACACACAGTCCCACTAGGCCGAGGCAGAAATGCCACAACATTTTGAAATCAGCCTGATGGTGGCGCTATAACAGGCCGATTCGTGTTTGTACCTTTAACTGCACCAACTTATATTATATTATATTATCTTATCTCGTCTTATATCTTATTTTAGGTGCAGTTACCGTAGCAACCACAGTGGAGGAGGCGGGTCCTTCAGGAGAGACAGCAGCGATCAGAACCACGTGTCGGTGCCTCCGCCCGACCCGTCCGTCACGCCGCCGCTGAGCGGCCTGTCCGTCACGCAGCTGCCGCTGGGCCCCGACTTCATGCTGTACGACCTGACCACGCCCCTGACCACACCCCCGACCACGCCCCTGGCCACGCCCCTCAAGGACGGCAAGGCGGACGGCATGGCCGCCAACCACGTCAACACTGCTGCTACGCACAACGATGTGGACGCTCTGACTGGGAACTGTGCTGCTAGTAGGAGGACCACCCCTGTCTGAGAGAGGAGAGAAGAGGAGAGGAGAGGAGAGGAGAGGAGAGGAGAGGAGAGGAGAGGAGAGGAGAGGGGAGGGGAGGGGGGGAGGTTTGATTGATTGATGTACTGATATATGTGAATGACATGTCTTCAGCTTGCGACTGCAAACTGTTCCTGTTCGCAGATGACTCGGCTCTGCTGGTCTCGGACAGGGACAGGCTGCAGGTTGAGAAAACTCTCAGCACTGAACTCAACAAGATCTGCATCTGGCTCTCCGACAACAAACTTTCATTACACCTGGGTAAAACTGAATCCATCCTCTTTGGGTCCAGTCCTAACCTTAGCAAGGCTGAGAGTTTCACGATCCAAACAACACGCTATTTGTGGAGGATTGATCGTCTAGTAAGTAAGAATACTCTGAAGATTCTTGCAGTGGCCCTCATACAAGGTCATTATGATTATGCATGCACTTCATGGTATCACAACACCTCCAAGGCCTTAAAAACAAGGCTCCAAACATCCCAAAACAAACTTGTAAGGCTACTACTTGGCCTCAATCACAAAACCCATCTAACCCATGCTCATTTTGCTAGGATTGGATGGCTTAGGGTTGAGGACAGAGTACAGCAACTTGCTATGGGCCTGGTCTTCAAGATACACCACAACATTGGGATCCCCCTGTATTTGTCAAAATACTTCCAAAATGTTAATGAAGTCCATGATCATAACACCAGAGGTAGCTCCACTAATCATGTTCAACCCAGATTTGTCTCAACAAAGGGAATTAACTCGTTCTCATGCTTTTCATCAAAAATGTGGAATGCCCTACCAAAAGGAGTAAAGGAGTGTAAAACCCTACTCACTTTCAAAACTGCCCTAAAGATATACCTTCAGGAGGCTGCAATTGATAAATGGCCCCTGTCCAAGTCCTAACCTACCCCCCTACCCCCCCTCTCTCTTTCTTCTTTTGTACATTTTTTTCACTCTTCATACCAGTAACCTGTAAACTGATTGTATGACATTCTATAGTAGTGTGTATATCTGTCTGTCTCTTATATGTCATCATAATTTGTGTGCATGGGGAACTCATTTGAAACAAGCTCAGTGCTTTAATGAGTCTTCCAGTTTAGTAGACCTTGTATTGTGAATTTGTACTTCCACGTACTGTTGTTCTCATGTCTTACTAAATAAAGTACATCAATCAATCAATCAATCAGAGGAGAGGAGAGGAGAGGAGACTGAAAGGAACGTGGAGACCTTTGTGACTCCTGCGGGGGAAATGATGTTTCAGTTTCACCCAGCTGATGGCTGCTCAGATGCTTCCGATGAACCCTTGGGGGGGAGGGGTGTCTTGCTCAGGGGCACTTCGACACATAGACCGGGGGGGCTGGGACTCGAACCGAACCGGTCCCAGACTGCCTCATTCACTCCCATTCATTCAGCCACGATTGCCCCGCCCCTGAAGACAAGTGTCTACGATTCCTCTCCTTGTGCTTTTAATACAAACAAGAAGACATTTTACATTTTACACCACGATGGACGTTTTGGGGATATTTTGGTGTCCTATGTGTACATGTTTGTCGCTAAGCTATTACTGTAGCTATATCTGTTGTATAGTGCGTACACACGTGTGTAACTTGGGTGTGTCCTGTGTGTGTGTGTGTGTGTGTGTGTGTGTGTGTGTGTGTGTGTGTGTGTGTGTGTGTGTGTGTGTGTGTGTGTGTGTGTGTGTGTGTGTGTGTGTGTGTGTGTGTGTGTGTGTGTGTGTGTGTGTGTGTGTGTGTGTGTGTGTGTGTGAGAGAGAGACAGACAGACAGAGAGAGTTGCCTTTGAAAGCTGGCAATGGCTGAGAGCAGATGACAAGGTCATGTCTGTCTCTGTCCTTCTCTGATGACCTGCACCGAGAATAGCAAGTCCATTAAAAGCATTAGTGCTGTGGGTGTGCGTGTGCGTGTGCGTGTGCGTGTGCGTGTGCGTGTGTGCGTGCGTGCGTGCGTGCGTGCGTGAGTGTGAGTGCGTTTTATGCATGTGTGTACATGCCTGTGTATAACAGCAGTTGTGGTACTGCATCATTGTTTACATTAAATAAATACAGCTTATACAAGTATCTGTGTGTGGTCTGGATTATCTGACTGACTGACTGTCTGTCTGTACACCCAAAATCGTTACACTTTCACACTATGTTTAACACTATACCAGCACTTAACACTATACATGTTTCCAGTTTCGACCCACCCTGGTGCCCCCTGGTGGCACAAAATGTATGTGCATAGGACTGGTTGATGGAAACCTAACCTCGCATCACCAGTCTTTCCACCTCGGAGGAAATGGAAACCTATCCCTGTTAGGAACCAACCCATAGCAGACCTTGTATTGAACTGTACTTCCCTATGCTTGTCTTTGCAAACTGTTCATTCATTCATTCAACCTTTATTTAATATTCTCGGAGAGATCAATTGAGGGAGACCCTCATTTACAATGATGCCGAGATTACATACATATAATTAACATAAGAGTAACAAGAAAAAACAATAAAGTTGACACAAACAGTTAAAACAATTGCATGTTAACATCAATCAGTTAAAACAGTTGCATACAGGTATGACACGGTTATTATAAAGATTCCTAAAATGACCAACTAGGGAGTTCAATTTAAGCTCTTGTTGTAGCTCTGGTTGTTAATAAAGTATTCAATCAATCAATTAATCAATCAATCAAATAGCAGCAATGTGTGAGCTGTTGACAAGAGAAGGATGTAACAGCAGGGTCTTCAACGTTGTACAGGCCAAGGACACCTTAGGTGAGAGACAGATGAAGCAGGGACCCCCTGCCCCCCCCCCCCCCCCCCCACTACATAATAGAAAATTATGTTGCAGATTCAACTTTTTCATAGATAGCTTCATAGACTTGTGTACTTTCCTGTGTTTTTTTTTTGCAAACTGCTAATAAAGTATTCAACCAATCAATGACAGCACTATTTTTTAGTATATTAGTGTTGTGTAAATGAATATTTTTGTTTCTTTGTTTGTGTGTTTTTACACATTATCTTGGCTGTTAATATGTTAGATTCAGTGGTGCTCTTTTTCCCCTCTACTCCAACGCGCCGAACATAGCAGATCTACAAGCTCACAACGCCTCGCAGCTCGAGGCATTGTGAGCTTGTAGATCTGCTATGTTCGGCCCTAGAACATAGCAGATCTACAAGCTCACAACGCCTAGCAGCTCGAGGCGTTGTGAGCTTGTAGATCTGCTATGTTCGGCTAATGTTCCCCATCACACAGAGATTTGGCGGATCCCCTGTAGTTAATCTGTAGCCTGGTTCCAGACGAATCTGCCTTTGCAAAATTGCATGCACTTTAGCCCTCGGCAGATTAGTGTGTCGTGTGATATTGTCTGGCCACGCGAGGCTAGTTAATCTGAGGACCTCCCTAGGGGCCCCGGACCCCCTATTGAAGACCCCTTAACAGGACTGACTAATAATGACACAAACAAAACAACATATCCGTTGGGATGAAGAAGTACAACAAACTCTCCCGTTTCTCTCACAGAACTTCTACCTGGTTTTGGCAGGTAGACGCTCACATGTGAGATTCCTGGTGTAACAGGAAGGCTAATAATGACACATATATGTGTTTATAAACACACAAAAAAAACATATCCGTTGGGCGAAGAAGTACAACAAACTCTCCCCGTTTCTCTCACAGAACCTGGCAACTCTCTCCCAGTCTCTCTCACAACAAAACCTGGCAACCGTGCGCGCGAGACATCCGGTCCGTGCCGCCATTTTGATGAAGCAGCGCGAGCGAGGCGGAGAAAACACCGACGACATGACGATGGAAACATTAACACCGTCCAAATGGATTTAAACCTCTAAACTACCACGCAGACAGAGGACGTCGAGTCATTCCCCTATAGTTTAGTTTCTTGTTCTCGGGGAGTTCACATTAAAAAAACGTCGTGGTTTATATTTCATAATAATTCATTATTATTTTGTTTCTGTGTGAAAAGCGAGCAGCGTCGCGTTAGCATTAGCATGTAGCTTCACCCAGCGATAGCATTAGCATGTAGCTTCACCAGGTCTTGTGATCTAAACGGCTGTTTTCAATGTGTTTATAGCATCGTTAGCCGCTAGCTTAGCTTAGCTTAGCTTAGCTCAGCTAGCAGACATTTCTTCCATTGCTCTAACGGTTTTGTTTTAGGACTTTCTATCTGGACTGTGGGACTATAACATTATAGAACATTATATAGTATAATATAATAATATAACTGCTGCTCTGAAGAACCGCTTCGTGTTGTTGGACTTTGAATTGAAGTGGATTGTTGGTTCTGTAGTTTCTGGGTTCTGGAGGACTAGAACCAGGGACCACAGGGACCAGGCTGAAGGACTGCTCGTTCCCGGCCCCCGGTCCGCAGGCCTGCTGCTGCTGCTGCTGTCCGGGTCCCGGCGGACCCCCAGCCAGCAGCCAGGAGGAGTGGACCCCCGGGGGGCTCCGTGACGTGTCGTGGACTCTCTCTCTGGGACCCTCTGGGGTTCTTTTTGGACCTTTTTGGGGTTCTTTTTGGACTTTCCTGACCTCTGGGGTTCTTTTTGGACCATCTGGGTTCTTTTGGACTGTCTCGGCTCGGCTCGGCTCGGTTCGCACCGGTTCGGGGTTTAAATCTGGACTGTTTGATTCTCTGGGACTCTCTCACACACATATAAAAGAAAGGCGTCCTTTCGCCATCTTTTCTTTCTGTTGGGAACAATAATCATCATAATAATAATAAAACATAAATAACCAAAAGGACTTTGATATTTTTAGCCCCCCCACCACTATTCACCCCCCCACCCCACCCCTCCTCCCCTTGGTTCTATTTAATATAACCTTGTTTATCCAGTGTTTGATATCAATCATAATGATAATGATAAATTGTTGATAAAATATAAATAATAATAACCGTTTAAAAAAAAACGCATCTTTGTGTTTGGTTGTTTTCCACTTCATTAACAGCCCTACTGCTCTCTGTGGTTTGTTATATCTATTTATATTTATAATATAACCTGGTTGACTGACCCTCCACAGTGTTGTTAAAGATGTCGTGTGTTCACTATAAGTTCTCTTCCAAACTGGACTACAACACGGTGACCTTCGATGGCCTCCACATCACCCTGCACGAGCTCAAGAGACAGATCATGGCCCGCGAGAGACTGAAGGCCACCGACTGTGACCTGCAGATCACCAACGCACAGACCCGAGAAGGTACCTGGAGCTAAAAGTTATCTAAACATGTTTTCTAAATCCTCCTGACGTTGCTAATATGTCAGTGGTGCTCCAACTTTTTCCATGTCAAGGACCACCCAAAAATGATACGTATTTGGCCTCGGACCCCCATTTGAAAAGATAAGCCAAGGACCCCAATAAGAGAAGGTTTATACGGCTCTCTAGCAGTGATTTTCAACCATTTTAATGTCAAGGACCCCCAGTTTGACATGTATTAGGCTACGGACCCCCATTTAATGGCATTTATACCTCTGGGACTCAAATTTATATTGTAAAATCAATGTTAATGTAACTCTGAGAGTGTACAAGTGGAACCAAATGGACCCACTTGTACACTCTCAGAGTTACAGACCCATAAGGGTCCATTTGGTTCCTGTCCATCATTTAGCTGGGGACCCCCTGGAACCGCCTCAAGTACCCCTGGGGGTCCCCGTACCCCACTTTGAGAACCAATGCTTTAAAACACAACCTATATATATATATATATATATAGGTTATATATTCAAAGTTATAGATTTGCACTATTTTATAAGATTTTTTTTCATATGATTTAAAAAAAAATAGCAGATCTACAAGCTCATACTCTGCACTCTGTGCTGTCCTATGAGCTGGTAGATCTGCTATTTTTTGAATGGCCAAAGAGAACTTAAAATTACACAAATGCGTTCAGCTATTATCATAGTGAATGATTGAGTGATTGATGGAATACTGTATTAGTCAGGAATGTAAACAGCACAGAGGGTACAGTCAGACATTTAGGCTAGAAGGATAACACAAAAAAAGGTCCTGGGGACGTGTTTACATTGTGGTCCTATGTATTCAATTCATTAGCCCTGAAACATGACTGTCATATCATGACAGTCATGGCGGAACTTCAACCTGGTTTTGGCACCTTCTCCAAATGTGAACGTTTATGTAGATGTACGGGTTGTAAATGGAGAAAGTGTCAAAATTAGGTTGAAGTTCCTCCATGACGCTCGTGACGGACGAGTGTCATGTGAACCATGGCTATAAATTCATGGCATAGCCCTGAAACATGACCGTCATATCATGACTGTCATGGATGAACAATTCTGTACGGTTCCTCAGAAGTACCAGTACCCGTGTCTTCCGTTTTGGTCAAAATAAAAAGCATTTTAATCCGATCGGTGGCCATATGCTTTCAACCAAGCGATGCTATCGGTTGGGACGTGTACTGCAGTCTGATACATTATAACTATGAGACAATGGCCACTGATCGGATTTAAAATGCTTTTTATTGAACATACGGAAGATACGGGTACTCCTGAGCGCCCGAACAGAATTGTAACGTCTTAACCCTGAGTTTGCAGACCTGTAAATGTCCATTTGGACTCCAACCACTATTATTATAATATTCATATATGATAGACTTTTATTGATCACCACCAAAGGTGTCAGCAAAACGGAATAATTCTGAGTGTGTACAAATTGTACCAAATGGACCTGGGCCTTAAAGGTATAGCCCCGTAACTCCACCAGAACAACCAACGTTCTCCCCGACCCGGTAAAAATAACAGGGGTCCATTTGGTTCAATTTGTGCACTGTCAAAGTTACACACCTGGTAAGGGTCCATTTGGAACCCCTTCCTCAAGCAACCCTGAGGGTCCCTGGACCACACTTTGAACCACCACTGAGATGAACCTTTTATTGATCGCCACCAGCCCAGTACGTGTCACAGCAGAATCAGAATCGACCTTATTGTCCCGTCACATGGTCAGAGGTGCTTTTACAGGAAGAGTTAGAATAGAGAAGAGAGAATAGAGAAGACAGGAATACAGAACAATCCAGTAGGCTATACATAAGGTGTATGATAGAGAATCACCGTCGATATGAAATTATTATCTGTATAAAAACACGTTCACATTTTTGTCCATTCTGAAAAAAACATGCTGTATGTAAACACTGAATTTGAAAAAGCAACTCCTCTTTATTCCAGAACCAGGGATGCACAATATTGAACATATTTAAACCCATTTGAAAGAGTCAGTCTGCAGAAAGCTCTGATTTAATCTGTTCGTCTCAAAAGGCTTGTTCAGCTTCTCGTTGATTCAATCATAAATATTAAATATTGGCTAAAGACGATATGTTAATTTGATTAATTGATCGGTTCAATGCTGTTCTTGATTTTTTTTTAAGGCCTGATATTTTCAATACCAACATGATGACCGATATATTGTGCATCCCTAGAGGGCATGATTAGAACAGTTGCAATGATATGGCAGTAGTACAGAACACAGAAAAGACGTCCGGCCTGTAGAAGTATCAGTGAATCAGTTTGGTTTGCATTAAAGTGACATGGATAAATACCCATGCACATGAAACTGAGTCAATCCATTTTGACAAGACCGGGAACGCATTTGTGTCATTTTAAGATATCTTTGGCTATTCAAAAATAGCAGATCTACAAGCTATTACCTTGTAGATCTTCTATTTTTGAAAAATCGTGAGAATTTGTGCAAGTCTTTGAATATATATATATTTTTTAAAGTGAACATTTGTAACTCAAATCATTGCTTTAAGGGATCCCTTGAACAAAACATTTTGAGATGGGCGTCCACGGCCAAATGCATATCTGAAAATGTTTTCTAAATCCTAACAGTATGTTGCTGTATCAGTAGTGCTGATATAGTGAAATCTTAAAATGACACAGATGCGTCTTAATGGATATAAACTGCAGGCTGTAAGTGGTGACAGCAGTGAGAATGAAACGGTTACAGGCAAGATTCAAGAACCAAATCCAAGATAAATACTAAATAAATGCATAAACCAATGTCTGTGTATATATTCCAGTGGATATAAGAATATCCACTCATGAATGTTATGTGTGCATTCTATGAATAACATGAACATGGATACGTATGGTCTGTCAACACGTTCATGTGGTTCAATGTTAACCCATTAAGACCTGGAACTGTGTCATTTTTAGATTAGAGCTAAAAAGCATTATTTTACACTTTGGGCTATTCAAAAATAGCAGATATAGAAGCTCATAGCGCAGCACCGAGTGCCGCGCTACGAGCTTGTAGATCTGCTATTTTTGAAAAATCGTGAAAATCTGTGCAAATCTTTAAATATATATATTTTTAAAGCGAACATTTTTAACTCAAATCTTTGCTTCTGGGGGGTCCCTGGAACAACATATTTCGATGGGGGTCCGCAGCCACATGCATATAATTTTGGGGGTCGTTGACATGAAAAAGATTGAGCACCACTGATATAGAAACATAGGTTTTTCAGAAAACTGTTGAGATTTAGGAGACATGTAGAATCGGCTTCAGGTCTCAATGGGTTAAGCAAACTATCAACAGTTTGACTGATGAGCTGAAACTAGAATTAGTCATTCTTCCTGTTTTGGTATGTTTGTCCATAATATTACAGCTGTGTGTTGTGTTGTTATGGGGTGTGTGTTTGTCCATATTACAGCTGTATCTTTGTGTTGTGTTGTGTTAGGGTGTGTGTATATCCATAACATTACAGCTGTATCTCTGTGTTGTTACAGAATACACAGACGATGAAGCCCACATTCCTAAACACTCTTCAGTGATTGTCAGACGGACTCCCATCGGAGGAGTGAAGCCGGCTGGCAGGACGTTCATTGTGTACGTATATCTGTCCATAACCTACTGTATATCTGTCCATAACCTACTGTATATCTGTCCATAACCTACTGTATATCTAGCCATAACCTACTGTACCAACACATATATATCTGTCTGTAAAACCTACTGTATCAACACATTTTGGGCGACATGCCAAAATATTCCTGTCGGCCCAAAAATGTAGGATTGCCAATATATTCGTGCTAGAAAAGCAATATTGGGAGAACAGCGCCCCGGGGTCTATTTCACGAAAGCGGAATTAAATTATCCTGGTTTAAAAGGCAAATCCAGGTTTGACAAGCCTGCGCTGTTCAGCCTGGTTTATTCAGTTCCACGAACACCAAGCCTGGCTGAGAAGGAGTGACTTTGTCAAGCCAGGATCGTTAAACCAGGCTGAATGTGAGTTCACCTATTCCTATAAAAGACCATGAAAGTCGAAGTTGAAGCAGAGAAGCCTTCCTCAGTTTGCAGCAATGATGTGGCGAAACACACCCATCCAAGTTTACTTTTTTATATTCAGACAAATAATAAATCGTGCCACTGAGGGATAAATCACCCGCCCAGGCCGCCCGCCCTCCCCTGTAACTAAAGGGACTCGCGTCGGGTCGCGAGTGAACTCACATTTCAAATGGCACTAATTGACTGGTGATCTAAACGTAAGCTGACACACGTTTTAATATCCAGACTTGACAGCAAAAGTTAAGAATCAAGTGCTGGATCTTGTGAGAACGGGGGGGACATTCGTTACTGCGTCATCAAGCTTGCAAATGCACAGCGAGGATTTGCAGAAACTACAGCTGTAGTTTAAATTTCGTTATTACGTTAAAAATATATATACAGCTATCATCAAACGTATAGTAGCTGGTAGCTGATAAACAGACAACTAGGAAAGCTTGCCTCTGCTCCATTCAGTAGCCTACCTACTGGGGAGGGGACTGAGTTTTGTAGCCTAGACCATTGGTTCTCAAAGTGGGGTCCGGGGACCCCCAGGGGTACTTGAGGGGGTTCCAGGGGGTCCCCAGCTAAATGATGGACAGGAACCAAATGGACCCTTATGGGTCTGTAACTCTGAGAGTGTACAAATGGAACCAAATGGACCCGTTAGGGTCCATTTGGTTCCATTTGTACACTGTTAAATTAACATCGATTTTACAATATAAATTCCATTCCATTTGTACACTCTCAGAGTTAAATTAACATTGGTTTTACAATGTGAATTGGGGTCCCAGAGGGTATAAATGCCATTATGGGGGTCCGTAGCCTAATGCATGTCAAACTGGGGTTCCATGAAATTAAAATGGTTGAGAATCACTGCTAGAGAGCCGTAAAAACCTTCCCTTATTGGGGTCCCTGGCTTATCTTTTCAAATGGGGGTCCGCGGGGTAATAAGTGTCAATTAGGGGGTCCTTGACATGAAAAAGTTTGAGAATCACTGGCCCAGACTAGTCGGAAATAAGTGCAACAAGAGCGTACCTTATAATCATTTTTAGAATGGCCCAAATTGATTAACATTTCTAACTCAAATATTTGCTTCTGCCATGTCAAGGAAAATGATTTTTCATTTGGGCGCAGACCCCCCATCTCAAATTATTTTGTTCCAGGAACCCCCAGAAGCACAGTTCGGAGTTAAAAATCTTCGCTTTACAGCGTATATTACATATCACATTTTCCACAATAAAAAAAGAAATGGCAGATCTATGAGCTTGTAGGAATTTGAATAGCCAAAAAAATCTTAAAATGACACTGAGTTCCTGGTCTTATTGGATTAATAGCCTAATTATTGCACCACATAGGCCTGGAAATGGAGTCAAATACTTGCGTAGTGTACTTGTGTTATTATAATGTATTATGTTATATTAAAAGTTAAATCGTAGTATTCTGCCAATTATTTGGGGTCCCACACTTGCAATACCCTCGCGGCCCACGCGGGTTGAGAGCCAGTGTTTTGAAGCATTCTGTAACATGATCAATAGATGCATGTTGTGGTTTATCTGTCACTGATCTTCTCTTCCATGTTCTGTCTTTTGCAGAGACCGTTCTGACACAGTCGTGGCCGGAGCTTCCAGACCAGTATGTAAAAAACAAACAAACCCAAACAACCCACACACACACACCACACACACACACACACACACACACACACACACACACACACACACACACACACACACACACACACACACATCTTCCTCTCTCTCTCTCTCTTGCTCTCTCTCACTCTTTCACCTTCCTCTGGCTCAAAACCACCTTTGTTTTTGACCTGAACAAAACGTCCACATGTGTTCGATGACTCTGTGAGTTGTGTGTAACCTCTTGTTCACTGTGTGTTGCCTTAAGAACATTTTAACATATTTGTGTGTTTTTTATATATATATATTGACTGTTGCTCGGTGTCAGGGGAACCATCCTAAAGTTCACCGCTAATACCTGTCAAACGCAGCTTGCCGTTTCTCTCCCCAAAAAAGTGCAGGATTGGTTCTGGTTCAGTTGTTACATTCTGGAATGACGAGATGACTATTAGGGACGTCACGGTTTTGCCTAATCCACGTTTCGATTTGACTCTAGATTTTTAACCCATTGAGACCTGAAGCCGATTCTACATGTCTCCTAAATCTCAACAGTTTTCTGAAAAACGTATGTTTCTATATCAGTGGTGCTCAATCTTTTTCATGTCAAGGACCCCCAAAATGATATGTATTTGGCCGCGGACCCCCATCAAAATATGTTGTTCCAGGGACCCCCCAGAAGCAAAGATTTGAGTTAAAAATGTTCGCTTTAAAAATATAAATATTCAAAGATTTGCACACATTTTCACGATTTTTCAAAAATAGCAGATCTACAAGCTCGTAGCGCGGCACTCGGTGCCGCGCTATGAGCTTGTATATCTGCTATTTTTTAATAGCCCAAAGTGTAAAATAATGCTTTTTAGCTCAAATCTAAAAATGACACAGTTCCAGGTCTTAATGGGTTAAGGTCACTATTCCAGGGGTCTTCAACGTTTTCAGCCCAAGGACCCCTTAGCTGAGAGAGAGATATGAAACAGGGCCCCCCTCTATATTGTATAAAAATTGTTTCAGATGATTATTTTTTCAGACTTTTTTTGTTTACTTGGTCTGCTCTTTTTTTCCCCTCTTCACCGATAGCTCTTTGCCAAAAACAGCAGATCTACAAGCTCACAACGCCTCGCAGTTGTGAGCTTGTAGACCTGCTGTTTTTTGGCTAAAGTTCTCCTCAGAAAAGGGATGCTAGGGTTCAAGTGGTTAAGGTAACATGTAGTAACTCTGAGGACCCCCCGTTGAAGACCCCTGCACTATTCGATTAGATTTTTAAAACGTTTCAGCACTGACGGGCGGCTATATCATTATACATTTTTAGGCTATTGAATTGATTCTTGATTTGCAAAGAAAAGAAAACACTCGTTTCTCAATGAGTAACCTATATATTTTAATAATAATGATGAGTAACAGATCCTAGAATAATAAAAAAAAGTATAACATATTATTTAACAGCCTTGTGGCTTCCCTCGGACGTTTTGCGTGCATGATTAACGGAACGGGAAAAAATGATTTGATTCAAATTGTTTGAAAATGGCGACGTCCCCTGATGATAATCCTGCTGCGTTTGAACCATCAGAGCTTAGTTTTGTCGGCAGGAGAAACGGCAGGCTGTTGGAAGAGAAAACGGTGCTTTTGGTTTTGGACGTTTCCCCCCCCGACACCATTAACCACAAGTTGTTGAACGAAACTGTTACAATACTTGCACGTCATCATTGATTGATTGATTGACCAATCAAAGTGTTAACTGTGTTTACTGTATTTCATAATGAAAACGGTATGTGTGTTAGTAGCCTGCTTCTTGCCCAGGCCTATGTGGGGAGAGAGGGAGAAAACTCTTCTTGATCACTTTTATTGTTTGAACTGTTTTCACTGTCATTTTGTTTCATGTGAAAATATCTTTTTTGTTTTGTTTTGATGGTGTTTTCACAAGACAGTGTAGTAAAACGTTGTGGCTGGGATTGAAATTAATTCTGTGTCAATGAACAACAAAACCAATGCCCGATTTATGCTACGTGGTACTACGGTGTCCCGCGCCGAATATAGCAAGACTTTAAACTGCAATTCTTGGCGCGCGTACGTACACCATCGTACAACAAAGTATAAATGGGGCTTAAAGCAATGAGACACTTTGGTAGAGGGTGTGTGGGGTGTGTACTTAACCTGATTATGTCACCAGTCCTGTAGGCCACATACATAGCTCCGTTGTTGATTAGGATTAATTGATGATCCAAAAATAATGTCTCATTTACTTCCATTGTAATTCAATTTGTTGGGATTTTACCAAGACACTCTACATGTAGAGCAGAGACCCCATATTATCCCACCCTGAGCAAGACATTTCTTTTGCGACAGTGACAACGAGTCAGAGAGAGAGAGAGAGAGAGAGAGAGAGGCAATAATAATACATATAATGGTGTAAGATAGTATATAACAATAATGTTAAGATGGTACATAATGGTAATAATATAATATAGTAGCAATCCACAGTTGTGCTCCATGGAGAGACCCGGTCCACAATCACTCCCTTGATCTGCAGCTGGGGGTCCGTAATAATGGGAAACCTGCAAAATGGGAGACATAATGGTCTCTGTCACTGTTTTAGCACATAAACAAACGCAAACAAAGCTGATTCTGACAAGATATAACATCACAACACCCAGTATGAAGAGTGTTCTAAATAAAAAATATCAACTTCCTGTTGATTTAGCTATTTTCTGTGGAAGGAGGTAGATCTGTGGATCAAATAGTAAAATCAACAGAAAGTTTTTCCTTTTGAAACACTTCATACTGGCTGGTGTGATGTTATATATTGTCAGTAGTCTTTATTTGAGTTCCTTTACGTCAAGGGTTGGCAACCTTTTTGACACGAGGCGTCATGTTTTTATTTCCTTCATAGTCCGTGTGCCATACTCAAAACTCAAATTATGACTCCACATCAAAATACAATATTTCCAACAGATTTTGATTGTCCGTATACATAACTACCGTATCTTTTTCTTCTTTGGAAATATTATCTTTCACATCAGGATGTAATGATCATTAGACTTATTAATTAGACAACTGTCTCCCAGACTCACTCCCCAGTCAGCGTTAGGAGTTTGAATGAATATAAAATTATATGCAGGATGTAATTTGCATACATATGTGAGGGGACTCAATTCAACTAACAGAATCTTTTTTTATATTTTATTTTCAAGAAAACCTCTCTCACACTTATGCCAGTGATCACCCTCCCCTGTGCTTATGGTTGCCTACCCCTGGTTTAGGTGCAAAAAAAGTGACTAGAGTTGTTTCATCGTTAGTAAGTGCATGTTATTTGTATAGCACTTCTCACAGAGAGAACTCTTTACATACCGTGAGATTGAAAACAAAACCAGGTATTAAAGCAGTTAGAACAGAAAGGCCTGTACAATTAATCTCAAGCAGGACAGCACGTCACAACAAAAACATGGAAATAAAATCATGTAACCTCTGCAAATAGCGTTTTTCAAATAGAAGGTGGTTATTAAGATTGTCCACAGAGGCTGCAGCCCTCAAGCAGAGCTCTATACGTCTATACTGGACCCTGAAATGAACAGGAATCCCTTTTACAATGGAGGTCGGTGAGAAGCTATTTTTGCATTATTAATTTCTAAACGGCACAACTGAGATATTTATGTATATGTATACATATATATGTATGTCTCCAATTGGACTGGTTACATCATGACAAGGTAGCTACACAACCCAAACCTCTACCTAAGTGTCCTATTGCTATAGAGGTGGTGTGAGGGGAAAAAGAATGACACCAGTTCTTCTAAACGTGAATATAATCAAACCTGCTGTTCAATAACTGTTGAACTGTTTATTGTTTTTATACTGTACACTTTTCTAAACACTGAGATGATGATTCTATTATGCCTTGAACATGGACTTACCTCTTCATTTTCTCAGGTGTTTTTTTTAAATATATTAAATGCTATGCATTCTATATACACATTTTTTTTTAAATGTAATCTGCAAAAACTAAAGGTGCAGCAAAATGAACTGTTAATGTTTATTCTAAACATGTGGTGTTGGTGCATCGTTGAGAGGGTAGATATTCTACAGAGTGAACTGGGGGATGACATTTTGACATGATGACAGTTGGTTGAGTCATGATCCTCATAATCATAATGATTTGAAGTGATTTCCTCTGAACCATCCATGGTCGCTGCTGTCAGTGAGAAAGAAGCTCGGGTTGTAGCAGTGAGCGTGTCCTCCTGGCTGTAAGCTTGTAAGCTGCAGAACCTGTCAATAAAGTTGTTGAGTGGTTCGTCGTGCACGAGCCACACACACGCACACACACACACCAGACCCCCGTGTGTTTTAACTCCTGCAAAAAGCACTTCCCCGGCGAACAGTGTTACTAGGGTTACTTGAGAATTCTCCTCCGACCCCTCTCCACTCACCCTGGTTTTATTTAAGCCTGATTCACGTGTGCTGCGTTGTACGGTGGCGGTGTGTGTGCCGAAAATAGCGGATTTGACACGACGTGAGCTTGTAGATCTGCTATTTTTGGGGAACAAAACCAGTGTACAACGGGTCATAAACGAAGTATTCTTAATTCTGAATCTGTACTCACGCCATAGTAAGCTTTAAGTCATGGTGTTAAAGTCTGTGTTAATATTATTACTAGTGAAATATTACGTTTCCTGCGCATGTTAGGTTTGCTCCCATTATTCGGAGGTCTCCTCTGCTACGCTATAGAGAAGCATCACTCCTCTAGTCTGCTATGGTATAGAGAAGCATCCAGACACGCAAAAGTGTCACCTTTCAGCTACAGTCACCTTTTTGAACCCAAATAGGGTAATTGTGTGACACCTGCCCTGAAAGAAAACAACATGTTGTCACCTTTTTCACCTCGGGGCTGTTTGCATGCCTGAGCATCACTCCCCATGTTAGCTCTGGTCCATAGCGTTAGAAGGAGTTCTCCTTTACGCTATGGTACTTTCGAGCCGTTGTGCGCACACCCCAGGCTGCGCAGCCTCTCGTCTTAAGTAAAAATAAAGACGGTTGTATTGATTTGAAAGCCTACTTTCCCTAGTGGGAACACTCTTAGCCTGGCACTGGCCAGACTGATAACGTAGATTCACTCTCACGTTCCTCCCCGGTATCAGTCTAGACTTCGGCCCATAGGGAGCAAGTATGAGAAATGAGAAAATGATCGTCCAATCAGTGACTGTGTTTCAACTGCTGTCCGTACAGCAGTGAAAAGCATCAAAATCATTTTCTTATTTCTCATACTCGCTCCCTATGGGCCGAAGTCCAGACAGATACCGTGGAGCATTGGTTCTCAAAGTGGGGTCCGGGGACCCCCAGGGGTACTTGAGGGGGTTCCAGGGGGTCCCCAGCTAAATGATGGATAGGAACCAAATGGACCCTTATGGGTTTGTAACTCTGAGAGCGTACAAATGGAACCAAATGGACCCTAACGGGTCCATTTGGTTCCATTTGTACACTCTCGGAGTTAAATTAACATTGATTTTACAATATGAATTGGGGTCCCAGAGATAGAAATGCTAAAATGGTTGAGAATCACTGCTAGAGCCGTAAGAATCTTCTCTTATGGGGGTCCCTGGCATATCTTTTTCAAATGGGGGTCCGCAGGCTAATAAGTGTCAATTTGGGGGTCCTTGACATGAAAAAGTTTGAGAACCACTGCCGTGGAGGATCGCGAAGGTGAATCCACGTTATCAGTCTGGCCAATGCCCAGGCTACTCTGAGCCCCCCATATCACGTCTAAAATACACTTTAGTATTGTACTAGCGGGTGAGCGCAACGGCTCACGCTGTGGACGCTAACGCTGTGGACCAGAGCTATCCCCACGTCTGCCATTACTCCTCTAGTCTCAATCAATGTGGTATAGAGAGATGTTTAAGCAAAAGGTCAAGGGATAGCCTACTGGAACTGTCTTTGTTTTTGGTAGCCAGCCACTGGAACTATATATGGGTTTAGAAAAAAAAGAGTCCATTGGGTTTGTTTATATTGTTACACGTTTTCATTTAGAGCCATGATCCTCATTAGGTTATCTGATTGGCTTGCTACTTGAATGACTGGTGGTAACCATTCATTAAAGCAAAGTTAACAATAATCATATCCTAAAAACATATTATAAGTATTCCTTTACAAAAGCAATGCAAGCTTTGTATAGAAGGAGCGATTTAGATGTGCATTGATCTACAGGACAAGGATATAACGGTTGATTTTAAGGGAGTAGTTCACCCAAAACATTACTTACTTACACTGGGGTCTGTAATTGATAGAAAATAAGTCATTTTTATGGTGAACTACTCCTTTTAATGGAACATACAGACTCAGTACATGGATTGAACTGTATCCATGGTACCACTCTGTCACTGAAACGACAAATTCAAATCATGACGCTTAATCATGTGCAACAGTGTTTCAGGTCTCTTTCAGGATGTAAAAAAAAAACATGCAGAACTCCTGCACAAATGGAAAGAAAATGGTCTCAATGTGAAAAACAATGTTTCTGTCCAGAGACCATTAGTTTCTCTGAACCTAAACATTGTGTTTCACATTAAAAGCTTTATTTCTGCATGTAAAGACGGCTGGTTTTCTCTGACACAGCTGTCGCTTTGTAGGTTTTGCAAAAGACTTCGTCGTTTCAGACTGTGAAGAATGATAGTTCTTTAGTACCTTTTTTTTTGGTTTTGATTTCATTCTTGCTCATGGGTAAAATCTTAACCCTGTGACTGGCCCGTGGTGTTGTGTGTGTGGGTTGGAAACCGTCTCACAATGCCAGAATAATAGGCTAGGTGTGTATTAACTGTATTTCTAGATTTTCTTCCAGAATGTGACATTGTGACATCCCTGTTTTCCTGTTCTCCGGTTCATTTTCCCGTTGCTTCATTTGATTGGCTCAGTTGCAGATCTGAACCAGTAACGCCTATCATCATCGCTGTCGGGCAGAAACCTCTTATCTCCATATTTTAACTTATTTTTTTCCCGTTAACCCATTAAGACCTGAGGCCGCGTCTAAAAAAAATCTAAATCCAAAAAAAAAAAAAAAACGGAAAAAAAGATTTAAAAAATAATTTTAACGTTTTTTCAAAAATAGCAGATCTACAAGCACACTATGAGCTTGTAGATCTGCTATTTTTGAATAGCCAAAGAAATCTAAAGTGACACAGATGCGTTCCAGGTCTTAATGGGTTAAATTAACACCCTACTTGATCAAATGACAGCGTCACAGAAAAACAGCAGTTTTCAGAAAACTGATTTAAAGGACAACTTTGTTTTTTTTACAACCAAGGTTTATATTTTAGCTTGTAATTAAAGTAAATACATTTTTTTTTAATTTACTGCTTTCTATAGTTTTAGCAATTTTCGCAATGTTTTTTTTACAGTGGGCGGGGGCATTCTGTCCGGTGGCTAAATGTCTTTTTTTACACAATAACCCGGTGTTTTCTTTATTATTATTTACGGTAGCTCTTCTAGCCCCCTATAACTCACATCTGGCCATCAAAGACCACAGGACCTTTTTTATTGTGTAAAAAAGGCATATTTAGCCACCGGACAGAATGCCCTCGCCCACTGTAAAAACAATATCGCGAAAATTGCTAAAACTATAGAAAGCAGTAAATGAAAAATAAATAACACTCATCTTTTATTTACTTTAATTACAAGCTAAAATATAAACCTTGGTTGTAAAAAAAACAAAGTTGTCCTATAGGTGTTTTTAGAATCGACCTTGGGTCTATAAATGGGTTAACATTTGCAGCTGAGCCAATCAAATGAAGCTATGGGAAAGTGAACTGGAACAGGCAACAGGTGGCGCCACCTACTGGAGGAACCTAGAGATACAGTAATAATGCTCACAGTCTATTCTGTCACGTACCCGACTCTGAACGAGCTGTTTTAGAAGGCAAATGTCCAACTTAGTACCGTAGTGCTTAATACATTAAGACAGGGAACGCATCTGTGTCATTTTAACCCATTAAGACCTGGAACTGTGTCATTTTTAGATTTTAGCTAAAAAGCATTATTTTACACTTTGGGCTATTCAAAAATAGCAGATCTACAAGCTCATAGCGCGGCACCGAGTGCCGCGCTATGAGCTTGTAGATCTGCTATTTTTGAAAAATACTAAAAATGTGTGCAAATCTTTGAATATATATATTTTTAAAGCGAACATTTTAACTCAAATCTTTGCTTCTGGGGGGTCCCTGGAACAAAATATTTTGATGGGGGTCCGCGGCCAAATACATATCATTTTGGGGGTCTTTGACATGAAAAAGATTGAGCACCACTGATATAGAAACATACGTTTTTCAGAAAACTGAGATTTAGGAGACATGTAGAATCGGCTTCAGGTCTCAATGGGTTAAAACATATATCCAAAGATTTGCACACATTTTCCACGATTCATCAAAAAATAGTAGATCTACAAGCTCGTAGCGCTATGAGCTTGTAGATCTGCTATTTTTGAATAGCCAAAGAAATCTTAAAATGACACGGACTCGTTCCTGGATTGAATGGGTTGAAAAACAAGGCTTTGCACAACGACAGACAAGGCTCTTTAGATGTAAATATATAGAAAGAAAAGTGAGACGGAGAGAGAGAGGACCCAAACATCCACTCTGTCTCACTTTGTCACCATGTTTTGTAATTCAATTATTCTAGTCACCTGTTTCCTAGGCTGTGTGTTTTCCACTTCCTGTCGATTTGATCCAATGAAACTGATCAGATGACCAATGATATCCAATGAAATCAACAGGAAGTGGAAAACACACGGCCTAGGAAAAAGGTGAATATAATTTGCATCCAAAGACCCTCCAATGTTCGCCCGTTGGCGTGCGAGCCTTTTGTGTTATTTATGGACTTTAAATAATGCTGGCCTCTGGCACCTAGTCTAGAGTGCAAACTTCTGTGTTTTACTTACCGTAGTGCTAAAAAATACTATGGATTCCATTTCCCCCTCAAGTTGGGTAGTGGAGGTATAGGATGGAGGGGGAGCAGGTTAGTCAGTCATGTCTAGTTCTGTAACACCTGCTTTATTAGCTGTGTTTTTTTGGGCTGAACATTCTATCGTTGGATTGAAGCACTGTTATCTTTCCCCTCAACGGAGTCTTGAGCTGAATTCCGATACCCCAAACTTTCACACTCGCCCACACTCTCCTCGCGTCCTCCACTCGCGCCGTAGCCCCCCCCCAGCGAGGAGGAGAGGATTAGATGCGACGACGGAGTGGTCCACCGGTCGGCCTCATAGGAGCGTCATTTCAAAGCGACGGCAAATTCCGTGTCACTTACGACGGTTTCGAGCAGTGTTTGTGTGGCCACATGGTGGAGGAGGACCATGTGTATACATCATTGGTTCTCAAAGTGGGGTCCGGGGACCCCCAGGGGTCCTTAAGGGAGTTCCAGGGGGTCCCCAGCTAAATGATAGATTAGGAACCAAATGGACCCTTATGGGTCTGTAACTCTGAGTGTACAAATGGAACCAAATGGACCCTAACGGGTCCATTTGGTTCCATTTGTACACTCTCAGAGTTACATTGACATAGATTGTGGTCCAAGTGATAGAAATGCCATTAAATGGGGGTCTGTCGCCCTAATGCATGTCAAACTGGGGGTCCTTGAAATTAAAATGGTTGAGAATCGCTGCTAGAGCCGTAAAAAATCTTCTCTTATGGGGGTCCGTGGGCTAATAAGTCTCAATTTGGGGGTCCTTGACATGAAAAAGTTTGAGAACCACTGATATTCATCACGGGAGAAGGAAGAAAACGTTGGGTACATGTGATGCGGAAGTCTTCCGCAAGGAGGCAAGAAACTCTTTTGAGCCTACGCCTGTGTGTACACAAGCTGAAAGCCGCTCCAAGCGCACTCGGAGAGCCCACTCGGTTCATCCAAAAAAGCAAATTACCAATTGGGACAAAACGATTTCCGGGTCAAGCTGGAGTGACCGAGCGAGTGTGAGTGAGCGAGTGAGTGAGCCAGATTTGGGGTTTTGGAATTTGTCTTTGGAGTAACTCTGGGTATTTGGAACACCATAGCGTCAGAGTAAAGCTAAATACAAACACCGTAGCATCGGGAGTAAACGCTGGGGTGGCGAGAAACACCGTAGCAATCGCGGTAACGCTAAGGTACTGAACAACACCGTAGCGATGGAGGAGTGCTGCTGGCTCCTGGTACTGTGTGTGTGTGTCCTGGTTGTTGAACGTTAACATGTTTAATGTCTCTACTCTGGTTCCCTGCAGACGGACTCTTCTCCTTCAATGTCTCTGGCCCAGCTCACCAAGGTACTGTGTGTGTGTTAGTTACCACTACACTCTGTGTCCAGTAGGTAGATAACATCAGGGACGTGCACAGATAGACTCTAGGTGGCGCTAGAGCACCTGCCCTTTGCCCTCTTTACCAGAAGTGCCCCTTTTTTCAGTTTACATGGGGGTCTTCAACAGGGGATCCGGGACCCCTAGGGGGTCCTCAGAGTTACTACAGGGGGTCCGCCAAATCTCTATGTGATATGATTTTTCTTTTTACCATAACCACTCGAAACCTAGCATCCCTTTCCTGAAGAGAACTTTAGCCAAAAATAGCAGATCTACAAGCTCACAACGCCTCGCAGCGCGAGGCGTTGTGAGCTTGTAGATCGGCTATTTTTGGCAAAGAGGTATAGGTGTAGAGGGAAAAAAGAGCAGACCAAGTAAACAAAAAAAAGTATAATTTACTTGAGCAGCTGCCCCTCAAAATGTCTGTGCACGCCACTGGATAACATATAAAAGTAGAGTTGTTCCCATACCGATAGAAAAGCTGCCCATATACTGCATAACATGTTGGTATGGGTATCAGCGAGTATGCCATTCTGTTACCACGTCATTTATTACATGTATTACATATTTTGAATGTTTAAGTTAATGTTGCACGACTGTTTTATACTCTTGTATACTGTAGTATTTACATTATAATTGTATGGGTGCATTTCTAATACAAAGCCCTGGCAGACAGATAGATACATAGATAGATAGATGGATAGCATGGGTTCCTCCTGCTCTCCTCATGTAAAACATGATGCATCATCATCCTCTCCTCTCTGCTGTGTTCTCAGACTGCTAACCTGGCCGAGGCCAACGCTTCAGAGGACGACAAGATCAGAGCCATGATCTCACAGTCCAACCATGACTATGACCCCATACAGTCAGTACACACCACCTACACTGTAGACACACACACACACACACACACACACACACACACACACACACACACACACACACACACACACACACACACACACACACACACACAGCGGCTCTAGAACACTGTTTCCCAAAGAGTGGTTCGGACCAGTTTTTATGGGTCGCGAGTAAAATATGTCCTTTTTTACGTTTCCTACATTGAAGAATATATATATATATATATTATATATGCATCGCGATGCATCATCAAATGGAATTATTACAAGGTTAATCGTAATCAAATGGTTACCTGGTGAATTGTAATTGAATTGAATCATGAGGACAGTGCCAACGCGTCTCATAAAGGTGTAGCTAATGATTGACTAAAGCCCTAGTTCAGACCAAAGATTCACCACGAGACTAAACTCATTTAAGCCTTATTAATACTGTCACTCGCCACAAATTGCTAAATCTACGCCTTAGTGACCTGGCTGTGTGTGATTAGATCTGTAAACCTCTCGTCTCTGCTCTCTCCACAGTTACTCCAAGAAGGCCATCGGACCCCCGCCCGCCCACTACATGTGTTTCCGCTGTGGGAAGGCGGGGCACTACATCCGCCAGTGTCCCTTACAGATGGTAATGGTAAATGCACACCACGTCACAGACCCCCCCGACACACTTTCTCACCAAACAAACGGACAACCAAGTTGACTAAGTTGCTTGTAGATCAGTTTGTTTTTTTAACAAGCTACACTGCAGTGACAGCAAATCATAGTCTTTTGAATAAAATTCCATTCAGTTTTAGTCATCTGAAATGTTTTCCTTTTTGTCTAGTTTCAGTCGACTAAATATAAGATTATAGTCGACTAAATCTACAGTTGATTTAGTCGACTAAAGTGTATGTTGGCGGTGTCTTGGTGGTGTCGTAATGGCTGATTTTACACTTGGTTGCATGCTGAAAATAGCCGATCTACAAGCTCACAACGCGTCGTGAGCTTGCAGATCTGCTATTTTCAGAGCGCAACGCCCGAGCGCAAACAAACATAAAATGACTTGTCTTTTAGTTCTTCTGGATCTCTTCTCCACTAGGCCAACACTAACATTTTAGTCTGTTTTTTTTTGTTGTTGACGAAATAGTCAATATATTTAGTTTTAGTAGGAATAGTATGATAGGAATCAGAGCTTAGTTCTTATTTCGTTTTTATTTAGTTTTCGTCAGTGAAAAAAAGGTATTCGACAAAATCTACACTGCTGTACTAGGACTGTCACGATCATGACATTTTAGTTGACGTAAACCTGTGTGTGTGTGTGTGTGTGTGTGTTCAGGACAAGACGCTGGAGGCTCCTAAGCAGGTGAGGGTCAGCAAAGGGATTCCTCAGAGCTTCATGGTGAAAGCTGAACCTGGTACCAAGGGAGCCATGCTGACCAGCACGGGAGAATACGCCATCCCTGCTATCGACGCGTACGTAACACATTTTAAATACTTTATTTGATTCCACAAATTACATTTCATAAACAGGGAAACAAATATAGTAGGGTCAATTATTACTGAGCACTCATGGATACACATAGCACCTCCTTCTCCACACTGCTAAGCTGCCAATAACTGCTGAAATAGAGCAATATTTTGCAACTTGTTTGGCTCTTGACCTTGACAAACCAGCAATCTGCAGGCCTCTAGTGGTACATTTATGTACATGTCCCAGGCTTCCCAATATCACCACACTATACCTACAGTTGTAGCCAAGGCCGGTGATGATTTCAAGTAGTGGTTGGTATTTCACATACTTGTCTTGGAATGCCTGGTCCATGTACAGGTCAAAGACACAGCCTACCTCTAGCATCAGCACCTCCTTATGGCTGGTGTCAACAAAAACAATGTCAGGTGTATTGGGGATGAGAGCAAAGATATCACAGGTAGACCCAAACCACTCTGGTAATACTCGCCTATGCTTATACAATACTGAACTAGCAGGCATGATGTTTCGGACTGCGTCGGACACAATATCAGAGCATGTGAGCGGAGCGGGTGAAAATGCCGCTCCGCGCTCCAGGGGGCTGAAATGCCGCTCGCTATTCGCTCATGTTAAACCCCCCCGCGCTCCGCTCCCCGTCGCTCCTCGCTCACGTTGATTTGCGCAAATCTCGCTCCACGCTCCGCTCAAACCGGGTCGCTCAACAGTAAAAAAAAGAAAGTAGAAATTCTAATGACATCTCGGTGCGCTGTGCACTGCGGATGTCTGTGTGTCTCTGAGTCCGTGCGACCGGGCATGCTCAAACATTCGGTGCGCGGCCCCCGCGAGGGCGGCCTGGAGCGGGAGGCGGTCCTCGCTCTGAGTAGCGCTCCAACCTTTTTATAACCAGCTCCGCGCTCACGTCAAAATCGCGTCGCTCCGCTCACCGCTCCGCTCGCGCTCCGCTCCGCTCCGCTCACATGCTCTGCACAATATCAACGATGCGGTCATGGCGGGCTATGTACAGCTGTTTGTATGCATGGCATCCATTTGTTATGTGTGCAATAGATTCTAGATGTTGTGAATCTTGATGGTTCAGACAGAATGGATTGTGAGTGTGAGGGTACCAGGTAGACAGATTGTATTTAGTGGTTAGTACTTGCAGTCTCGCACACACACACACACACACACACACACACACACACACACACACACACACACACACACACACACACACACACACACACACACACACACACACACACGCACACACACACACACACACACACACACACACACACACACACGCATACACACACACGCATACACACACGTTCTATGATTCTGTGCACAAGCATCCACTACACCAGGGGTCTTTTACGTTTTCAGCCCAAGGACCCCCTAGCTGACAGAGAGATGAAGCAGGGACCCCCTCTATATTGTATAAATTGTGTTTTAGATTCAACCTTTTTTGTTTGCGTTCACTTCACTGCTCTTTTTTCCCTCTACACCTATACCTCTTTGCCAAAAATAGCGGATCTACAAGCTCACAACGCCTCGCAGAGTGAGCTTGTAGATCGGCTATTTTTGTCTAAAGTTCTCTTCACAAAAGGGATGCTAGGGTTCAAGTGGTTAAGGTAAAAAAAATTAAATCATATCGCACAAAGATTTGGCGGACCCCCTGTAGTGACTCTGAGGACCCCCCTAGGGGTCCTGGACCCCCTGTTGAAGACCCCTGCACTACACGTCATGAACTTCATATTCAACATCAGGATCAAAGAGTAGTACCGCACATCCTCCAGGTGCCTGTCCCCCGAAGTGACCAGAGATCAAAGACTAATAAACAGTCCAAAAAGGTAGCACATCCAAAAATGTCAATTAAATGGAGGACAAATTACTCACATTTCCACTTTTTTATTGGCACACCAATAAAGTGAACGCTTACGCGTTTCGGCTATGAGCCTTCCTCAGAGCATGCTCTGAGGAAATTTTGCACAAATTTGTGCAAAATTTGTATATGCATTTTTAACTCAAACCTTTGCCTCTGGGGGTCCCTGGAACAAAATATTTTTAGATGGGAGGGGGTCCGCGGACAAATACATATTATTTTGGGGGTCCTTGAAATGGTTTTCAAAAGTTTGAAAACCATTGATAATATAGCAACATAAGTAAAATAAAAAGTAGAAGACATTTGTAAAATCCCCAGAAGCAAAGATTTGAGTTAAAAACTTTCGTTTAAAAAAAGTATATTCGAACTAAAGATTTGCACCTTTTCACGATTTTTCCAAAAAATAGCAGATATACAAGCTCATAGCGCGGCACTCTTGAGCTTGTATATCTGCTCGGAAACACTGAAAACACGGTTTTGACGTGTAACTCGTCATTGGCCCTGAATGAGTTTATTATGCCCATTGAAATATGTGACTCAACGGTGTGTGTGTGTGTGTGTGTGTGTGTGTGTTTGTGTGTGTTGCAGGGAGGCGTACGCGCTGGGTAAGAAGGAGCGTCCTCCGTTCGTCCCCAGAGACCAGTCGTCATCGGAGGACGAGTCTGACCCCATCCCCGACGAGCTGCTGTGTCCCATCTGTAACGACCTGATGGCCGACGCCGTGGTCATCCCCTGCTGTGGGAACTCCTACTGTGATGACTGTAAGCGCACACACACACACACACACACGTTGATAGGCCTGTGACAATTACCTGATCACAATAATAATGTGTGTATTGTGGCCCTGATGATGACCTGTCTTGGTTGAAACAGGTTGCCATTATATTCAGTCACTGTGCTGTGATGTTTTAGCTTGACTTTCTCTCATTGGCTGTCCTTTCAGCCAATGGGGAGTCCGCAATGCCTTCCCCATACTCTGAAGGGGCGTAAGAGCTCACCAAATTCAGTGCAACACTCTGATTTACCGTTGTGACGAGACCAAAAACTGAAACTGCAGTATTAAATAACATATTCAACACCTTTGAACACTGTTTCACACACACGGCAAATTTCATTCTTATCATTCTATTAATTCTCATCTCTCATACTCCTGACCTGAACCTCCTCATTGCGGCTGCAGATTATATTTTCAAGGCTTTTAGCGTTGTTACATAATATGACTTTGTCATTCTTGTTTATACATTAAAGTTCTTTTGAACTCTACACCCTCTCCTCCATTAGTTTTTGAGTGCTTGGATCTGGTCTTCTTTTTAAGCCTTTATTCCCGTTAATCCTAGAAGCACCATCACTATGCTTATTTCTCCTTTGAGCACCTGGTTGGCTAATTAGTTTTTCTCAATAATGTGTGTGTGTGTTCTAATGTGTGTTCTAATGTGTGTTCTAATGTGTGTTCTAATGTGTATCACAGGTATCAGGACCAGTCTGTTAGACTCAGAGGAACACACATGTTTCTCATGCAAACAATCCGACGTCTCCCCTGACAACCTCATCGCCAACAAGTTCCTACGACAGGTAACACACACACACACACACACACACACACGCACACGCACACGCACACGCACGCACACACACACACACACGAGGAGTCTGAAGAGGTGAGAGCTAGGGGTTGAGGTGTCTGAAGTAGGGCTGGTAACTTTCCTCAGAAATTATATTCGAATATTGGTCTTAAAAATTGGCAGATATTCGAATATTATTTAAAAAAATATAAAAACATTTGACAGGAACAATACAAAAAACAATGTATCAAGTGCTCGGATCCAATAATACATTGTTTTTTGTATTGTTCCTGTCAAATAAACATTAAAAATAAAAATAAAACCTTTTTTATTTCCCCCATATTCGAGGAATACCGGTATAAGAAATTCAAATATTCATTTACCAGCCCTAGTCTGAAGAGGTGTGTTTTTGGGTTACGACAGAACATTGGGAGTGAGTTTGCAAGTCTAACTGATTCGAAAGGAGTATATTGCGGTTGCCAAACTTGCCATGGTCATAACGGTGTGTGTGTTTCTCTGTGTGTGTGTGTGTGTGTGTGTGTGTGTGTGTGTTTTTCTGTGTCCAGGCGGTCAACAACTTCAAGAACGAGACGGGCTACACCAAGAGTGGGCGTAACAAACAGCAGCAGCTGCAGCAGGCCCTGCCCCCTCCCCGGCCTCAGCCAGTCAGATCCAGGCAGCAGGACCCCCTAATGGCCAACATGTCGTTGTCGTCATCATCGCCCCACGCCCCGCCCCCTCTGCCTGCTGCGCTGGTCCCTGGCCCCCTCCCCCCCCCTGCTGCTGCTGCTCACACAGAACTCATTCAGGAGAAACACATCAAACAGGAAGTGAGTACAAATACCTAGCAGACACAATTGGAACTTGAGGTATTTGTACTTGAGTGTTTCCAATTTCTAGTGCTTTTACTTCTACTCCATTACATCTCAGAGGCAAATATTGTACTTTTACTCCATTATAATTATTTGAAAACTTGAGTTACTAGTTACTTTGTAGATTTTGATTATTATTACAAAACATACATTAACCACTTCAACCCTATATACATTTTGGCCATTTGAGAATAGCCGATCTACAAGCTCACAATGCGTCGCGATGCGACGCATTGTGAGCTTGTACATCGGCTATTCTCAAAATATTTTTATACATTTGAGAAATTGTAATGGGACATTCTGCATAATGAGTACTTTTTGCTTAAGTAAAACATATGAGTACTTTTACCACCACTGACTGAGACACAATAATACTCATGATAAAATGGTACCATTTTATCATCAGTATTAGTGAGGACCAATTATATGAAGATTGGTTGAAAATCTGTGAAGTTTCCCTTTAACCTGCCTGAATTATTTCAGATTTTTTGCAGTTTTTTGCCAGAGATTTTTCATTGAAATTAAAAAAGTACTCAGGAGCCGAGATACAGAAATTTTAAGTTTTAAGTTAACAAGGAAGTGGATAGGAGTCTAGATCTTCGAAAAATCATATGTCCTTGGTCTTTGAAAAAAAACAAAAAAAAAGAATATATGCGTTATTGGCAGAAAATGAGTTAATAAAGAGCTGGAGAGACATGGGAGACTGGTTTTCAACTTTTTTCATATCAAGGCCCATTATTTATTCGGCATTTGAGCCACGGATCCACCATTTGATGAGATTTAACCTCTCAGACAAGAATATTTTGTTATCGTTGGATAAGATTTTGTCAAAATAACAATTCTTCTACATTCTCTAAATGTGTATTTCTTGTAAATTAAGTAATGCTGATGTTTAACAATAATTTAACTCTTGAGAGCGTAAAATGAAACCAAATGGACCCTTACGGGTCATAAAATGAAACCAAATGGACCCTTACGGGTCATAAAATGAAACCAAATGGACGTAAAATGAAACCAAATGGACCCTTACGGGTCATAAAATGAAACCAAATGGACGTAAAATGAAACCAAATGGACCCTTACGGTTCCATTTGGTTTCATTTTACACTCTCAAGAGTTAAAGATCTATAAGGGTCCATTTGGTTTCATTTTACACTCTCAAGAGTTAAAGATCTATAAGGGTCCATTTGGTTTCATTTTACACTCTCAAGAGTTAAAGATCTATAAGGGTCCATTTGGTTTCATTTTACACTCTCAAGAGTTAAAGATCTATAAGGGTCCATTTGGTTTCATTTTACACTCTCAAGAGTTAAAGATCTATAAGGGTCCATTTGGTTACCAACTCTCCATCATTTAGCTGGGGACCACCTGGAAACACCTGAAGGACCACTGGTGGTCCCCGGACCACTGGTTGAGAACCACTGCTCTATAGCAATGATTACTATCAATATAGAGCTATTTAACTCTTATAAACTCTTATATTAACGTGGATACATTTATATACTTTTCCTAACAGAGGTGTACGCACTGCCAAATGCTGTTATAGTGCTTTATTGTCTCCTATCGGCCTGGCGAGAGAGTATGTTTTACCCCCCGTCCGTCCGTCCGTCCGTCTGTGGACAGCCAATCTCCGGCACCGTTGGCCCGGTCGCTGCGAAACTGTGCACACACACTCCCTGGATGCCAATTCAGAACCTCTGCCCCAATTTTTTCACATGGGCCTGTTATAGCGCCACCAGGAGGCCGATTTGTGCAAAACCACTTTTTTTAATATTACTCCTACAGATTTTATCCAAACTTTTATCCTACAGATTTTATCCAAAAAAATCGGTACACGGTATCTCTATAGTCATGTGATCAACACGGATCTGTCCGATTTCCCATATTCCATCTTGATTGGCTAAGGTTGGCTTCCAAAGTTTGCAGGATTGCTCCGTTTTGAACAAAATGCCTCAAACTATGCACGCAGCTTGCGATTTCTGTGAAATTTCACACACACATTCCCACTAGGCCGAGGAAGAAATGCCACCCTTTTCACATTGGCCTGTTATAGCGCCACCAGGAGGCCACAATAACCTACCTGACCTGGCGGAGACCTGTGGTCCGAGGAGCACTTTTTCTAGTTTCAAATGTTTTCAGTCAAAAACACTAAATAAAGCTTCATCATCATGTTCATCCCTGCAGGTGATGTCACCTCCAGTAGCCCCTCCCTCTTCTGCTCCTCCTGCTGCTCCTGTGGCTCCTCCCCCTGCTGCTGTTGCTGCTGCACCTCCTCCTCATGGAGGACAGGAGGTGTCTGGACCTCCTCCTCCTCGTGAGGCCGAGCGCCACATGTCTCCTCTGCACCTGGTCCACAATGAACCTCCTCCACCAGGGTGAGATCTGACACACCATAACATCAACCTTTATTAGATCTGACAGACCATAACATCAACCTTTATTAGATCTGACAGACCATAACATCAACCTTTATTAGATCTGACAGACCATAACATCAACCTTTATTAGATCTGACAGACCATAACATCAACCTTTATTAGATCTGACAGACCATAACATCAACCTTTATTAGATCTGACAGACCATAACATCAACCTTTATTAACCTTTTATTATAAACACTGTTTTTCAAAAATAGCAGATGTACAAGCACACAGCGTGTCACTTGGTCCCCGAAACCCACTTAGAGAACCACTGGTTTAATGATTCCCTGTCATTAAACCAGTCTGATTCCTTAAAGGTTCCTATATGATGATTCCTTGTTTTGCAATTACCTCAAATAATTGCCGTTAGGCGTTTAATTGTGACAGTCTACTGATAGTTTTAATGGTTGTGTGTGTGTGTGTGTGTGTGTGTGTGTGTGTGTGTGTGTGTGTGTGTCACAGGGAGACGGATACAGACCCCAATGTGATGTCAGACCCTGGATCAGCAGACCGTAGACCCAAGGTCAGACTCACTCCTTAAGCCTGACCTGTTATTATAAAGTCATAATTTTATCACCTGACATGTTATAATAGTCATAATCTTATGACCTGTTATAATAAAGTCATAATCTTATGACCTGACATGTTATAATAGTCATAATCTTATGACCTGTTATAATAAAGTCATAATCTTATGACCTGACATGTTATAATAAAGTCATAATCTTATGACCTGACCCTGAAGTTTTACTGAAAGGCTATGTAATCACATAAACCTTGCTCTTCTCTGATTGGTTCTTCAGGGCTACCATGTGCCTGTGATGGACCTACCGCCCCCCCTCAGACCCCCCCACCCTTCAGGTAACATGATTGATCCTTCATGTACTGATCATATTGATTGATTAGATCAAACTAAAGTCCTCGATTATTTCTTCCCTTCAAAAATACCAAATGTTATGGTTAATTAGGCACCGTTACCACCAGGTATAAGTGTCTGTGGTAGTGTTGTGCAAATCCTGCCTGTAAATGTCTGGAAGAAAGCCTCAGTGAAGCCACCGGTCTTCTTGGGGTGTTGCCACTTCACGGTCTGGTTCTTTGACTTCACCAGTCAGTCTCACGGAACTTGTGGTCCTAAGTTTGGAAATGGTTCCTGGAATGAACTCCCCTTTGCAGTCAGAACTGCAGACTCACTCCCTATCTTCAGCCACCTCAGCCCGTAGCCCTGTTTAGACTGATGATAGGTTCTTGGTTTACCTATGATCCTAGATTACCATTTCTATGCATTTGATGTATTATCTTGTGTCGTCCTTGATTACTGTAAGTCACTCTAGATTAAGAGCGTCTGATAAATGCCTACATTGTCAAATTGATTATAGGTTTTAAATGACTAAATATACCGGTACATGGTTTTAAATGGATTATGGATCATGATTATAGGTTGTATAGTGTTAGATGTACATGGTTTTAAATGGATTATAGATCATGATTATAGGTTGTATAGTATTAGATGTTAGATGGTCACCATCCTTCTGTCTTGTCTCCTCGCTTGTCCAGGTCATCAGCCACGCCCCCAACACCACGGACCCCGAGGACCCAGACACTGGGAGAGGTAAACACCAGCATGCATTATTGATTACATTGTTGTTATTGATTATATTATTGTTATTATTGATTATATTATGATTATTATTACTGAGTAGATTATTATTATTGGGAGAGGTAAACACCAGTCTGTATGCCACAATGTATTATTGTTGATTAGACTAGAGGTTCACATCACAGTCCATATTCTGCATTGTAAAGTCCTTATGGTTATGACTGATCATGGTTAATCGACTAATCGAATAAAAATATACTGCGGCCAGAAAGAAGGAAAGCTGCTGTGGGTAAAATGTTAAGATGTTAGTAGGAAATGTAGTTTTACATTAACCGTATAATATGTAAGTACATTGAAGGTGGGGTAAGAAGCCTATATTATAGCCAGAGCTCTGATCAACAGTCTGGGGCAAGTTTCGGGGCAAATGGAGTGATCGTGTGTTGACCAACCCCTGACATATTTTGGAGGTCATAGTAGTAAAAAGTTAAAGTAGTAGATTATTCAATCAAATATGGATATATCACACACTTCTGTTGACTTACATTCTGCACGCCTTCTTCTGGTAGATTTCAGTTCAGCCTTTAATACAATACAGCCACATCTCTTAATTAAGAGGTTGAGGGACCTTAATGTCCACCCCCTTATTATCAGGTGGTATTATTATTTTTTAACTGAACGTACACAAAGGGTCAGTGTGAACGGTACCATGTCAGAGCCCAGAACCTTGAGTACTGGAGCACCGCAGGGCTGCGTTAGCTCACCTGTCCTTTTCACCTTATACACAAATGAGTGCAGAAGCGGTAACCCCAATAATTACATATTAAATTCTCGGACGACACTGCCATCTTATCCCTACTGGGTAAGGATAGAGATTTAGACAACTATTTTTCAGAGGTTGAGAGGTTTGTAGCATGGTGCGATGACAACTAACCTAACCTACCCCCCTACCCCCTACCCCCCCCCCCCCCCTCTCTCCTTCTTCTTGTGTACATATTTCTCACTCTTCATACCAGTAACCTGTAAACTGATTGTATGACATTCTATAGTAGTGTGTATATCTGTCTGTCTCTTATATGTCATCATGATTTGTGTGCATGGGGAACTCATTTGAAACAAGCCCAGTGCTTTTATGAGTCTTCCAGTTTAGTAGACCTTGTATTGTGAATTTGTACTTCCATGTACTGTTGTTCTCATGTCTTACTAAATAAAGTACATCAATCAATCAATCAAACCACCTTGTTCTCAATGTGAGGAAGACACAGGAGATGGTGTTCGACCCTAGGAGTATAGGTGACCACAGGCCTGTGGTCATCCATGACTCGACCATCTCACAGGTCTCCTCATATAAATACTTGGGCATTAGCATCGACAACTCGCTAACGTGGAATACACATGTGGACAGTCTCTGTAGTAAAGTTCAGCAAAGACTGCATTTCCTCCGCCGTCTCAGGGTTCATGGTGTTGACCAAAAGTTTATGTTAGTGTTCTACCGAGCGGTCTTGGAAAGTCTGGTCAGATTTGGCGTCACAGTTTGGTTTGGCAATCTCTCAGTGCAACTGAGGTCCAAATTGCTCCGATTGGTGCAGACTGCAGGGAAAACAGTAAGACAACTCCCCTCTCTGCAGTCTATTTACGAGCAGGCCACGCTAAGACAAGCTCAGAAAATAGTCAGTGATGCCTCCCATGTTCTACATGGACAGTATGTAATGATGCCCTCTGGGAGAAGGTACAGTGAACCTAAATGGAACTATGTCAGATTTAAAAAATCGTTTGTACCGGTGTCAACTAAAATGCTAAACGAGGCTCTGAAACAGCATTGACCGTGTATAGCAGATTGACCACTATCTGTGCACTTTTGTAATGTTGTGTGTTCCACCCCCTGTTATGTATTGTATTTTGTCTTTGTCGTTGTTTTATGTGTGGCTGCAGCTGGGGTGAAAGCCCAAGACAAATTTCCTTCGGGACAATAAAGTTTACCTTACCTCTCTCTCTCTCTCTCTGTCTCTCTCTCTCCAGACCCTTCAGACCCAGGACGGACCACCCGCCCCCCCGCATGCCCAACGCCGGCCCCCCTCCCCTCGGCCACGCCCCTCCCCCCGTATACCCCGCCCCCTCCATGTACGCCCCGCCCCCTCAGTCCTACATGCCCCCCTACTCCACGGCGGGGCCGCCGGGCATGGTGGCTCCGCCTCCCGTGGTGAACTACGCCCCCCACCAGGGACCCCTCTACCCCCCCGGCCCCCCCGGGGTCAACCCCCCCTGGGGGATGAACCATGGCCCCCCCGGGCCCCACGGGCCCCAGCCCCCCCTGCTCCCGCTGCCCCCGCCTCTCTCTCAGCCCCCCCTGCTGTCCAAGGACGAGTACTACAGGCAGAGACACATGCACCCAGACGAGTGAGTTAACCCATTATATACCCTATACCCTATACTATACTATATATATATATATACTACAGGCAGAGACACATGCACCCAGACGAGTGAGTGGCTTCATATATGAGCTTTATTTTATATATATATATTTGTCTCCCGCCAGGAGACTATGTTTTCGTTCTCGTCCTTCCGTGTGTCCACCAAGCTCACATTGGTCAAGCTTCACGTGACACGTGACAATATGTTGAAAGGGTGTGCTTTGATTGGCTTGCGAGACGCATGATGAAATAGAGACCTATAAATAGGTGTGTCACTTCAAAAGATCATTTATATCTTTTGAAGTGAGGTAAGACGGGATTAATCAGGAACAGTAATGGCGGAGACCGGTGCTCCGAGGAGCACATTTTCTAGTTTATATATGAGGTATATTAACCCATTAAGACCCATTCTAAAAATGTATTCTAAATCCTAAGTTTTATGAAAAACGTATGTTGCTATAATATCAGTGGTTCTAAAAAAAATGTCATGTCAAGGACCCCCAAAATCATATGTATTTGGCTGCGGACTCCCATCTAAAACAATTCACTTGAGTTCAGTTAAACGGACGTCAATCTGACGAATGGACATAAGCAGTCAAGCTTTTCATACAGAAGGGTTTAGGCTGCTTGGCTACATTAAGGACATTTCAGACGACTCATAGTAATTAGGGGTGTGCCGATACACTAATTTCACCAAACGATACGATACGATATTTGGCTCACAACTTCGATACGATACGATACGCACTTTTTTTATTATGAAAATATATGGAGGAGAAAAAAAGAAAATGCAAACAAATAATTCTGTTTTTGCATTATTCAGACATGCAAACTTGTAGCTTTTCAGCTACAATAGCCGTTTTGAATCCAAATAGTATGACACCTGACCCGAAAAAAAAACATGTTGTCACTCTTTTCACTTCGGGGACGTTTGCATGCCTGATTATTATGATTGTAAAAAAAAAAAAAAAAAAAAAAAAAAATTTTTTTTTTTTTCAAAAACGATATTTTTTTTTTCCAAAACGATACATATCGTCGCGAAAACGTATCGCGATATATCGCGGGACGATATATCGGCACACCCCTAATAGTAATTCATTTTCAATGAAAGGCGAGTGCAGGTCTAGCTCTATGAAGCAGCAGGTATGAGCAGTCTGACACACATGTATGCTGCTCGTCACACAAACACTCACACTCACACACCAACAGGCGCATGAAAGAGAGGCGACAAACGGAGGGGTGTTTTTTTGAGTGGTGCCAACCACTCCTACATTTGACTTTGTCCGTGTGTCCGTATGTCCGTCCGTATGTTTGAGCACGGCTGATTGGTCAAGCTTCACGTGTCACGTGACAACATATTGTTGCTGATTGTTGCGGATGCAACCAGTTACACTTTCAAAGGCACCACTCTCTTCACACTGGGTGAGATTTTTTTCCTAGGCACTGGCTGAAACAAAGGGATATTTCGGGCTTAAGCAGTGGACGAGTGGGTGGAATTAATATCGCCCATACGTTGCCTTTTGCGTTACTGAGATCACGCACGTTCGTACCGAAATAACATTACAATAGCGATATATCGTGCAGCACTATCCTAGACCACAGATTACCGTTACTTTGACCAATACTATCTGTTTCTTTCATTATTGAAAATGTTTCACCTATTATGATGTGCCCACAATAGGGTCACATCGGCTGCCATGATTGCGATGTCGTCTGTGTATATATATCGGCCAAACTGATACATACCGAATGAATGGTATTCTCCTGCTGAATTGATGAGGGTTACTAAGCAACAGTTAATTGTTTGTGTGTGTTACCAGGGTTACCAAACTCACCAAACTGGATGAGTTCACTAAAGACTTCCACAAAGAGCTGATGAAGTACAGGAACGCTCCTAAGAGGAGAAGAAGATCCTACTCCAGGTAACTGCAACACACACGCGCGAGCGCGCACACACACACACACACACACACACACACACACACACACACACACACACACACACACACACACACACACACACACACACACACACACACACACACACACACACACACACACTACACACACACACACACACACACTCTACACAGAACCTAATCCATTCCATTGTGTGTGTGTGTGTGTGTGTGTGTGTGATTCCTCCAGGTCCAGGTCCTACAGTCGCTCTCCGTTCAGCCGCTCTCCGTACTCCAGGTCCCGCTCCAGGTCTTACTCCTACTCGCCCAGCCGCTCTCGCTCCAGGTCGCGCTCGCGCGGCCGCTCGTACGGCCGCTCCCCCTTCCGGCGGTACGGGCGCTCCCGCACGCGCTCCCGCTCCCGCTCCTACGGGTACCGCCGCTCGCCATCGCGCTCCCCACCCGTCTACCGAGGAGGTGAGAATTATATCACTTTGAGACTTTGTTTTTAGCGGGTGCCAACCGCTCTAAGCTTGACTTTGTCCGTATGTCCGTCCGTCCGTCCGTCCGTCCGTCCGGATGAGCACGGCAAAGAAGCAAACAGCTATAACTTCAGTGTGCAGCATGCCACCAAGTCCAAATTTGGTATGTGGACTTAAACCACCAATAGGCACGAGCATGAATTGATGAAGTTATCAAAGAGGGGTCCAGGGACCCCCAGCGCCCGTATGAGCACGGGATGAGCACGGGATTTTAAACAGCTATAACTCCAGTTTGCAGAATGCCACCAAGTCCACATTTGGTATGTGGACTTAGACCACCAATAGGGACCAGCATTAATTGCTGAAGCCCCACCCCCTCTGTCTTCCCATTGGCTGGCCTTCAAACAGCCATAACTGAAGTTCGCAGCATGCTATGGAGTACAAATTTTGTACATGGAGTAAAGGCAGCAATAGGGACTAACTGTCATTACTTAAGCCCCGCCCCCTCTGTCTGCCCATTGGCTGGGCTTTAAACAGCCATCATTCCAGTTTGCAGCATGCTACCAAGTACAAATTTGGTAAGTGGACTCCAATAGGGACGAACTGAAATGAGTTAAGGCCCGCCCCAAAGGCACCGCTTCCTTCACACAGGGTGTGATTTTTAAATGTAAAGTGCATTATAAATAAAATGCATTATTAGCTGATAAATTGGTGCTCTCTATGATTTTATTTTTCTCTGTTTACTAACACATTGAGTGCCGGAGGTTTTTTAACCCATTGAGACCTGAAGCCGATTCTACATGTCTCCTAAATCTCAACAGTTTTCTGAAAAACCTATGTTTCTATATCAGTGGTTTTCAATCTTTTTCATGTCAAGGACCCCCAAAATGATATGTATTTGGCCGCGGACCCCCATCAAAATATTTTGTTCCAGGGACCCCCCAGAAGCAAAGATTTGAGTTAAAAATGTTCGCTTTAAAAATATATATATTCAAAGATTTGCACACATTTTCACGATTTTTCAAATATAGCAGATCTACAAGCTCATAGCGCGGCACTCGGTGCCGCGCTATGAGCTTGTAGATCTGCTATTTTTGAATAGCCAAAAGTGTAAAATAATGCTTTTTAGCTCAAATCAAAAAATTAAACAGTTCCAGGTCTCAATGGGTTAAAACAGGGTACAGCCAGTGCCAACGTTTTGAATGATTTTATTACCTTTTCAAGTAGTCACTGACTATTTTTTTTCTCCAGTATGATTGATCCCCTGATGGTTGCTAATCACTGAGGTGATTCAGGTGTGGTTTCACACCTGAATCATTTGTTGTGTGATGTTTGAACATTTGAATTTCACTCAAAAATACATGGTAAAACATAGGAAAATTTTGATTTTTTTTTTAACATTGAAGTGAATGGAGCAGCAAATCTTTGGATCGCGTTGTCTCCTAATTTGTTGTGAATAACGAAAACATTTTAAAACTAAAAAATTAGAGAAACATTTTAGAAAAGAAAAAAAAAATGTTTCTTTAGTTTTTTTTTCCAAAAACTGTCATAACCGTTTTTGGCACACAATATGCTAACACTCATTTTAACTCAATTTCTTCCAATCACGCATAAATGCGATCTATTAAATAGCGCACTTGGCCGCCAAGATCGCAATATATATATATATATTTTTTAAAAGTGAAAACATTTTGAAAAAAAAAAGATTTTTTTTTTTCAATTTGACCCAAAGACCAAGGAGATATGATTTTTCGAAGATTTAGACTCCCATCCACTTCCTTGTTAACTCAAAACTTAAAAATTCTGTATCTCGGCTCCTGAGTACTTTTTTAATTTCAATGAAAAATCTGTGGCAGACAACAGCAAAAAATCTGAAATAACTCTGGCAGGCGAAGTGTTAACAAAGGAAAATCACCCTACCTTTTAAAACGTATAAATGATTCCATTCTATTCTTTTAGGTGGAGGTTGGGACGATGGGGGTGGAGATCGAGGAGGAGATCGAGGAGGAGATCGTGGAGGAGATCGTGGAGGCGATCGTGGAGGCGATCGGGGAGGAGACCGGGGACCCTCGTACCGCTCAGGATCCCGCTCGCGGGAGCGCTCCCCGGGGGGCTTCCGGAGCCGCAGTCCTGGTGGAGGTGGTGGGGGCCGCAAACCCCCTCCCAGGTACGCCTGTCTCCAACTTATTTACCATAATCACCAGGCTGCATCGTTTCCATTCATCATTTGTTAATATATACGGCCTGTTATGGTCATAGTACATGATCTATTATGACTCTTAGTGCCACCACTCATTTCCAGTCATGTCTTTGTCTATTTAACCCATTCAATCCAGCATCTGTGTCTTTTCTTAGCCGTACATACTGTATATAGCACATGTTTTAGCAGTTTTTCAGAAAACTGTTAGGACTTAGAGGGCATTCTTAGAACCTTCAGGTTTAAATAGGTTATCACTACAAATCATTTATTTTCGGTTCTGCATATCAGTTCCTAGACGCGCTAATAACCGTTCAAACAAAGGCTTCAATCTTCAAAGACGGTAGTTGACTACCTGCCAGGACCTGTCTAACTTAAGTCACGCATTCACGCTGCATTACACACACACACACACACACACACACACACACACACGCGCGCGCAACGTGTTCAGATGTGAGCGAGCAACAGGCACGCTGTGAAACATGGACCGTGGCAAACGTTCTAAAGTGTGGCTTCACTATAAAAGAGAACCCGATGAAATGGGAAAGTTAATTAGTGCTAAGACAGGTAGCACGTCTTAATACGATGAAACGTTTAAGACAGCATGGCATTCATCTGAACAGTGTTTGATGTGTTGTGGGTCTCATGTCTCAGACACACGCTGGGGTTCTCCAGTCAACAGCAGCAACACCAGCAAGTGCTACTAGTAGCAACATTAGCACCTCACCAGCAGCCCGTGACTCTATGGTAGAGCCCCTGACTCTGGTAGAGGCCAGCACAGAGAGACCCCGTTTACGTTGAAAAAGAAGCTGACAAAACGGAGGAGGGTCACCGATTGTTTGTGGTCAAAGGACTATCGTAGTCCTTTGACCACAAACATGGTTTATCTGGATGTAAGCAGCTGTTATGCACTGAATGCACTTTGTTTTATTCCTTGAATTATTTATTTATAAGGGAAGACTATTTGCTGTTTTGCAGTGAATTAAGTTTACAGTAGATATTTGGCCGATCAGACAGGCTTTTATGTGTTATTGTCAGTAGTAACAACTACTATTCAGTAGTAGGCTTTTGGGTTTTTTTAAGGATAAAGAAAAGAAAACATGCATTTCACTGTATTTTACACAAATGGATCAACTGTTGGAATAAAGGAGAGGATGTTACTCTGTCTTAAATTGACTAAGGCTTAAAACATACATGGGCAACTGGCGGCCCGGCCCCCACCTTCACTTAATGCGGCCCTCAGGTTAATATCAGAATAGTGATATATCATTGATTTCAGCTGTTATGATTCCAAACATGATCCGCTTTAATTACTTCAGTCTATAGTAGCTTAATGACTAGTATTACAATTCTATTGTCTTTTTTTATGTCCAATGTACTTGTATTTAACCCATTAAGACCGGGGACGCATCTGCGTCTCATTTTAAGATTTCTTTGGGCTATTCAAAAATAGCAGATCTACAAGCTCATAGCGCGGCACCGAGTGCCGCGCTATGAGCTTGTAGATCTGCTATTTTTGAAAAATCTTGAAAAAATATTTTCCAGATTTTTTTCAAAAAACTGTTGAGATTCAGATTTTTTTTAAGAATCACCTCAGGTCTTAATGGGTTAAGTTCATAAAACATAAGTTTAACTAAATGCATTTGAAATTAAATGCAAATGTTACTTTTCAGGATTCTAATAAAAAAAAAAAGCAAAAGAAAATCTGGATTCCAATTAAAAAAGTAGCAAAAATAGCAGATATTTGTGTGACATAGAATGGCCCGACAGTATATGCAATGTGTCCCTCTGGAGTGAGTGTGGAAATATAGTGGCCCTCTGCATCATCAAAGTTGCATCACCCCTGGCTTAAAAGAATAAAGTTACTATTTGTGTTAAATAAACATTTGACCTCTTATTGTTTTTACCATTTTGGAACCGAAATAGGAAACCATTAGGAACCGGAACCGATAAGCAGAACCGGAACCGTATTCATAAAAACCCTAACGATACCCATCCCTATAAGTAAGTGATCTTTGTTTTATGTTTGTCGGCTCTTTAGTTTAAACAGAAAAATAACATTTTCAGGTCAGGGCATTTCATCCAATCAGGAGAGAGAACTCATACAGGATACAGATTTGAACGAGTGAAATTGTTTGTTGATGAATGCGATCTCTCTCCTGATTGGATGAAACTGGCTGCCCAACTGAGGACAATGTAAAGAGTTTATAGCTTATCTGTTTAACACATTCAATCCCGGAACGCATCTCTGTCATTTTAGATATCTTTTGGCTATTAAAAAATAGCAGATCTACAAGCTCATAGCGCGGCACCGAGTGCCGCGCTATGAGCTTGTAGATCTGCTATTTTTTTGGAAAAATCGTGGACATTTTGTGCAAATCTTTGAATATATATATTTTTTAAGCGAACATTTTTATAACTCAAATCTTTCCTTCTGGGGGATTCTACAAATGTCTTCAAAATACGTTAAGAAAAGAAGGTATGTCGCTATATATCAATGGTTCTCAAACTTTTTCATGTCAAGGACCCCCAAATTATTATGTATTTGGCCGCGGACCCCCATCTAAAAATATTTTGTTCCAGGGACCCCCCCAGAAGTTGTAACATGAGTTAAAAATGTTCGCTTCTATGCCGCACTATGAGCTTGTAGATCTGCTATTTTTGAATATCTAAAGAAATCTTAAAATGACAGATAGATGCGTTCCCGCTCTTAAAGGGTTAACTAACAAAAAATCTCCCCCCCCCCCCCAGAGAGCCATACAATGTCAAAGGTCAAGGCCAGGACGGGGGGAGCCCGGGTGGTGGTGGTGGTGGGGGTGGGGGTCACGGTGACAACAACTGGGAGAGAGACAGCTACCGGCAGTGGGAGAGAGAGTACCGGGACTGGTACAACAAGTACTACAAGGACTACGACTCCCAGAATGCACCTCCCCTGCACCACCACAGCAGCAGCAGCAGCAGAGACAGGATGAGGGGCAGCAGAGAGCGAGAGAGCAGAGACCGGGGGGGGCCCGGCTCGCCCCCGCCCAGAGACTCTTACCCCTCCCCTCCACCACAGGGGGGCCGGCGGAGCAGGGGGCGGGGCGGACGGGGAGCGGAAGAACGAGGAGCTCCTCCCCTCCGTCGGTCGTCCCCGCCCCACCCTCCTCCCCCCAACAACAACTCCTCCTCCTCCAAGAGCTCCGCCTCCAAGACGGTGAAGACCAAGAAGGTGAGTTAGTTAGTTTATTTATTTCGGTCATGATTTCTTTTTACAACAAAACATTTGAAAAAACGTATAACGTATATTTCTATATCAGTGGTGTTCCATCTTTTTCATGTCAAGGACCCCCAAAATTATACGTATTTGGCCGTGAACCCCCATCAAAATATTTGGTTCCAGGGACCCCCCAGAAGCAAAGATATGAGTTACAAATGTTCGCTTTGCAAAAATATACATTCCAATTTTTTCGACAAATTTTCAAGATTTTTCAAAAATAGCAGATCTACAAGTTCATAGCGCGGCACTCGGTGCCGCGCTATGAACTTGTATATCTGCTATTTTTGAATAGCCAAAGTATAAAAGGTCAATTATTCTGATGCTATATTTACACATTTTGCTGGGTACCCCCTGGAACCCCCTCAAGTACCCCTGGGGGTCCCCGGACCCCACTTTGAGAACCACTGTCTTAGTCAACATGGTGACTATTTGGTTATAAGTTTATTTATTTCGGTCATGATTTCTTTTCACAACAAAACATTTGAATCAATTTTGCTAATTTAACTCACTGAGTGTGCCATTAACGTGTTTCACGTGTTTTTACCGCTATGGCGCTGGGTGCCATTCATTCTTTTTTGAAAAACATGTTCAGAACCCAAGATATCATCATCTGAAGATGTGCAGCTCCATCCACTCCTTGTTTAACTTTAGAACTGAAAAAGGCTGTATCTCGCTTCCTAAGCACTTTTTGTTTTCTGTGAAAAAAACACTGGCACTTTTCAGAATCAATTCTGAAATAATTCTGGCAATCCTGGCACTCAATGAGTTAATTATAGCAATATCTTCTATCACTAATATCGTTGTTACTATCGCTATCTAGAATTCATTACTATTTGTATTTACTTAATAATTTTTTGTTTTATTTTCTTTCAAAATACTAGGTTACATTTGTATCAATATATATCTCAATATATCTTCTTTTTTTTTGTCACTTGGAATTTTTATTAAATCTTTGCACACACAATATACAACACAGAAAAAGAAAAGCAAAATAACGGGTCCATTTGGTTCCATTTGTACACTCTCAGAGTTAAATTAACATTGATTTTACAACATGAATTGGGGTCACAGAGATATAAATGCCATTAAATGGGGGTCCGTAGCCCTAATGCATGTCAAACTGGGGGTCCTTAAAATGTATATTTTCAAATGGTAGTCTGCGGGCTAATAAGTGTCCATTTGGGGGTCCTTGACATGAAAAAGTTTGAGAACCACTGCCTTATATCTATCAATTACATTTGCTTTATTAAGGTGAAGAAGAAGGAGAAGAAGGGAGGGGAGGAGTCGGGGGAGGCCGCCTCCCACGGCGGCGGCAGCGGCGGCCAATCGGCGGACGCCAATCGGGGGGACGCCACGCCCGTCCGGGACGAGCCGATGGAAGACCACCTGGGCAACACCCCGCCCCTTAACTCCTCCAAGGCTCCGCCCGCCAAGACGGGCGGCTCCGCCCCCAAGCCCTCCTCCTCCGCCCGGTCGGCCAATAAGCCCTCGGCGGACAACAAGAGCAATAAGAAGGACAAGGGTCAAAAGGTCAAGGTCAAGGCCAAGGCGGACGGCGCCAATAAGGTCAAAGGTGACAAGGTGAAGAAGAAGAGCGCCGGCGCCGCGACGACGACGACGGGGGCGGGGCCGGACGGCGGCGGGCCCCACGCCCCCACCACCACCAAGAGGAAGGAGCCTTCCTCCTCCTCCTCGTCCTCCTCGGCCGTGGCCTCCTCCTCTAAGAGCTCCTCCTCCAAGGTGAGTGTGTGATGTCATCATCACGTCTGTCTGTCTGGAGGCCCCCACCTTCACTTAAAGGGCAAGACCACTTTGGTAGAGGTTTGGGTTGTGTAGTTACCTTGCCATGATGTAACTCCAAAGGTGGGCAAGAAATAAAATTAATTGCTCCATTGATTAGAAATTGATAATTCAAAATATGCTCCTCATTGACTTACATTGTACGGTAAAACAGCTCTCAAAGTCACTCTTTTAGCACATAAATGAACACAAACAAAGTTGATTCAGACAATATAGGACATCACCAAACCCAGTACTGTTTTTATTTTTTATAAAAATGTTATCTTCCTGTTGATTTTGCTATTTTTATTAAGAAGAAAAACCTGCTAAAAGAGTGAGTTTAAGAGCTATTTTACCATACAATGTAAGTCAATGAGGAGCATTTTTCTTTTTGCCAAAAATAGCAGGTCTACAAGCTCACAACGCCTCGCGAGCTTGTAGATCTTCTATTTTTGGTTAAAGTTCTCCTCAGAAAAGGGATGCTAGGGTTCAAGTGGTTAATGTAAAAAAATATATTTTATCACACAAAGATTTGGCGGACCCCGTATAGTAACTCTGAGGACTGCTGCTGTGCATGGAGCCTATTCCTGTCCCGCTGTGCATAGAGCCTATTCCTGTCCCGCTGTGCATAGAGCCTATTCCTGTCCCGCTGTGCATGGAGCCTATTCCTGTCCCGCTGTGCATAGAGCCTATTCCTGTCCCGGGTGAGGGACAGGAATAGGTGCATGCATTTTGACCACGCATGCGCACCAGTTATGTGAACCCCTGGTTACAACGTTTGTCCCGTTGTCCTCCGTAACCCTCTTCTATTCTCCTCTCCAAGACCACCACCACCACCTCCTCATCCAGGACCTCAAAGACCACCTCCTCGTCCAGGGGAGGAGGAGGAGGCGATGAGGGACCGCCCCCCAGCAACAAGCCCAAACCCCCCGCCGTGAGGACCGCCCTCCTCAAGACCCCACCCCACCCTCCCTCTCACCCTCCCTCTCGCAACATCCCCCCCTACCCCCCTCACCCTCACTCGCACCCCCACCCCCACTCGCACCCCCACCCGCACCCTCACCTACACCCCCACCTTCACCCTCACCCGCACCCACACCCGCACCCGCACCCTGGCGGGCCCATGGGGAGGCGCGGTGACCTCCTACTCCCTCCTCCTCCCCCCATGGGAGCAGGAGGAGGGGGAGGAGGTCTCCTGCCGCTGCCCCTCATCCACCCGCGGCCCCCCTCCCCCAACGACAAGAGGCGGAGGATAGGGGAGGAGGGGCGTGGCTCCCTGCAGGGAGGCCCGCCCAACAAGATGAGGAGGATGGAGGGAATGGTGAGAACAATATATTAATACTCATAAAGCTTTGTCTGTTATGTTGCAATGAGTACTAGTGTGTGTGTGTGTGTGTGTGTGTGTGTGTGTGTGTGTGTGTGTGTGTATAATCAAATGACCATATCTTTCTTCAAATATTTTCCGACTTCATTAAATGGAACATTTGAAAGTAGAGTTCTCAAATTCCGCCCGAACCCGACCAACGTTTTTGGGCCGGGCATAAAATGTATGCCAATGCCAAAGTTTTATGAACAAGTGAAGTTTCCATTTGGCCAACTATTATGTGTCTCTCTGCTATCATCTGAGCCACTGGTGCTAGCTACCTATTCAATTCAATTCAATTCAATTTTATTAAAGTGTCAAATCACAACAAGTTGTCTCAAGACACTTTACATGTAGAGAAGAGACCCGACAATCCCACCCTGAACAAGCAATTTTTGCGACAGTGGCAACGAAAAACTCCCTCTTAACTGGAAGAAACGTCAGGCAGACCCTAGGTTCTAGGGTGGGGGCCTTCTGCCTCGACCGTGTCGGGGGAAAGAAGAGAGAGAGAGGGAGAGACAGAGGAGAGACAGAAAGAGATACAGAGACAGAGGAAGAGATACAGAGACAGACTGGACATCTTTCTTTTACTTCTTTTTGTTTTTCTTTCAGTTTTTTTCGGGCCTTAAATTATGGTAATTGTTCGGGCCGGGCCGAACAATTACCATAATTAAGGGCCTGAAAAGCCTTACCTTTTTAGGCTTGTTGAGAAAGATTTGAAAGCTTACATTCTGTACTGGAAAATGACCACGCCCCCCCCTCGCGTCCCATAGCATTGTATTCAGTCACATATGGTGACAAAATTAAGTTAAAGTTAAAATCGTTTCATCTGTATTTATACATTTCTCTGTTGAAAAGTAGCTAAAATAGTCCATCTTCAAAAAGAAATGCTTGTAGATGGACTATTTTAGCTACGATAGAGTTCATTATTTATTTTTTGATTACTGGTAATGTCATTCATTAATGTGTATATTTTAAGTTAGTTTCTGACTGCAAAATTTGATTTAGTTTTAGTCGCAGTCTTTTGAATAAAATTCCATTTAGTTTGTCATATTTTAGTCATCTGAAATGTTTTAGTTTTTGTCGACTAAATATCATAAGATTATAGTCGACTAAATGTACAGTTGATTTAGTCGACTAAAATATATTGTGGCGGTGCCTTGATGGCGTCGTAATGGCTGATTTTACACTCGGTTGCATGCTGAAAATAGCAGATCTACAAGCTCACAACGCGTCGCAGCGCGACGCGTTGTGAGCTTGTAGATCTGCTATTTTCAGAGCACAACACCCGAGCGCAACCAAACATAAAATGACTTGTCTTTTAGTTCTACTGGATCTCTTCTCCACTAGATCCCTCACTAACATGTTAGTCTAGTTTATACTTGTTGACGAAAGTGTCAATTTATTTAGTCTTAGTTTTAGTCATCATAGCTTAGTTATTATTTAGTTAAATAATTTAATAAAACGAGAAGAAAAAAAAAGATTTTTTTTTTTTTCTTTTCTTTTTTATTCGAATATTAAATTTCATATTTGAATATACATATTTCTGCCATATTTGAGGAACATTCAAAATTCGAATATTAATTTACCAGCCCTAGTCGACGAACATTTTTCATCATAGTTTTAGTCGACGAAATCAACACTACTTTAAATGTTGTTTTTTTTGTGTTCAATGCCACAAAAATGATCCACTAACTGAAACATGATGGTGACAACCCCCCCTAGGGTCCGGGAGGTGCAATGGGAGGCGTGGACGGCCCGGGGGGCTCCTCCTCCTCCTCCTCCCACCCCCCACCACACCTGTCGGTAGGAGGGGGGGGTCCGCCCCCTCAGATCCAGAGGGTCCCGCCCCCTTCCTCGGTGTCGGACAGACCGGCTCTCCTGCCGCTCCCTGGGAGCCGAGGAGGAGGAGACGCAGAGCGAGGCCCTATCAGACCCCTCATGGACCTCCAGGTACAGTACCACCCCCCCCCCCCCACCCACTCCTCATTACATATTACATTACAGTCATTTATCAGACGCTTTTATCCAAAGTGACTTACAATAAGTGTATTCAACATAGGTAGGGAACGAAACTACTAATCACCAGAAGTCTGAAGTGCATTTCCTGCAAAAAACAAGCAACTAAGAGTATACCTAGCGCTAAGGTAAAAGTGCTATATATCAGCTACCTACTTTCTTAAACAGATAAGACAAAATAGAGACAAAATAACAAAATCAAATGAGCAGGAGCTAAAACAAATAAGTGTATCGACTAAACAAGATCCAATAAAACAGTACAACAATAGAAAAATATAGCTGCAAGCAGCGATAATACGGGGCCAGGAGAGAGAAAGAGAAATGATAATTCCTTTAACAGGTCAGTTCATGAAAGTCCTTGCGGTCTTGTTTCCAATGAGGGCCTGTGAGCAATTAGGGGTTAAGAGTCTTGCTCAGGGACAAATTTCATGTCATCGACACATTTGCTGACCTCGCCTGGAATCGTACCTGGGGCAACCAGAGCCTCTGGCTCCCTAGGCGGGCTCACTAACCACTCAGCTATGGCCGACCCTGAGAGAGAGAGAGAGAGAGAGAGAGAGAGAGAGAGAGAGAGAGAGAGAGAGAGAGAGAGAGAGAGAGAGAGAGAGAGAGAGAGAGAGAGAGAGAGAGAGAGAGAGAGAGAGAGAGAGAGAGAGAGAGAGAGAGAGAGAGAGAGAGAGAGAGAGAGAGAGAGAGAGAGAGAGAGAAGAGAGAGAGAGAGACGGAAGAGAGAGACGGAAGATAGATTGAAGATAGAGACGGAATAGATTGAAGATAGAGACGGAATAGATTGAAGATAGAGACGGAATAGATTGAAGATAGAGACGGAATAGATTGAAGATAGAGACGGAATAGATTGAAGATAGAGACGGAATAGATTGAAGATAGAGACGGAATAGATTGAAGATAGAAACGGAATAGATTGAAGATAGAAACGGAATAGATTGAAGATAGAAACGGAATAGATTGAAGAGAGAGAGAGAGAGCCATGGAAACGGAATAGATTGAGTCATGTTTTTTGCAATTCAACTTAAATGAGTGTGCATCAAGTGAGGCTTGAACCAGCAACCTTGTGGTCGTGAGGCACTCTTAGGTAGCTGAAACACTACCTATAGTGCTATAGCTTTGTCCAGGCTGATATTGTCTGTTGAGGATCACAAACTCTTGCCTTCTGTCATGACCCAAGCCCCTGTTTCACTAACACTAAGATCACTCGTTCACAAACCATTTACCAATTAAGAAATTGTACATCTCCTCAGAAGCAAAACTAGTGAAAGTAGCCGATCTACAAGCTCACAAACCATTAAAAGTTGTCAGATTGTACATCGGCTATTTTCACAATGAAGTATGTTATACATTGAAAAAACATACTCTCATTGCTATCTGAAAAGTTGTGAGATTGTAGATCAGCTGTATGTAAAAAACACTCAATTAAGTATTTCATGTTATCTTTAACAATTGCATATGTATTCATTGATAGTCATGTTGTGTGAAATGCAACTTAGATGAAGTCTGCACCAAGTGAGGCTTGAACTGGTGACCTTCAGGTTGTGGGGCACACATTTAAGCGAGAAGCCACCAACAGACAAGAACCTGTGAAAAAGGAGATCACACAGATCATACAGTTTCACGCAAATAGCTGAAAAATCCTGGGTTTAAGTGTTTTTCAAACTGCTCAAGATTGCGGACAATCTAAGGGCGGTGCTTACTGGTCAACGTGATAGATGTGTTCCTCATTAGTCAAGGCACATGTGTAAGCAGGTCTAATGGCTGTCGGCCAAACGAGGCATGACTTTTGCCTGTTTAAAGTTTCAATTTTCAAAAAATTGCTATAGCGCCCCCGTTTGACCAATTGGAGTAAGATTGGTTTCAGTGATATTTGGAATGGCCCTTTACATTTCTGCAAAGTTTCAAAGAATGGTAAGTCTGCATGTATGTGTTAGGGGCAGATGAATAATTGTCATAAAACTGCAATATTCATTGGCTCATTAAAGCTTCATTTTTTCACTTATGGAAGATATTTTGCAAACGTTTTTTGGTATAGGTCCAAAGTTCATGTGTAAAAAGTTTCGTGCAGATTACTCAAAAATCCCAGGAGGAGATAGGTTTTAACTGTTTTTCATATAATTTGAAATGGTGGGAGATCTAAGGGTCAGAGGTCAAAAGTCAGAGCGTGAAAGTTGTTCATCATGAGGAGACGCATGTGTGTATTGAAGTTTTATGGCTGTAGGTAAAACAGGGCATGAGTTGTACCTGTTCAAAGTTGGCATTTTCAACTGAGTGCTATAGCGCCACCTTTTGATGAAAGATTGTGAGATTTATTTTTTGATCGTTTTTCATGACCATCTATCATATGGCCGAGTTTCATAAAAAGCGTATGCACGGTTCAGCCAGAACTGGCAAAAACGGCAGAAGAAGAAGAAGAAGAAGAAATGGAATAATGCGAATAACAATACCGGTCCATGCTGGAAGCCTGGCCCCGTAATGAGCGTTCGTACAACTAGTTAACAACAAGTAGGCCAGGCAGAGAGGAAGGGTAGTGTTTCCTGAAGAGGTGGGTTTTCAGCCTGCGGCGAAAGATGGGCAGTGACTCTGCTGTCCTCACATCAGTGGGGAGTTCATTCCACCACTGTGGGGCCAGAACAGAAAAGAGTCGTGACCGTGTGGATCGGCCAGAAGGACCCTTGAGTGGCCTTCCAAATGTATTTTTCCCTGTAAACAGTTACTAAACAAAAATAAATCATAAATGAATAAAACAGTTTGATGCGCCAGAGATGCGCATTACTGCGCATAAAAAGGAATATCCGCGGACAAATACATATAATTTCGGTGGTCTTTGACATGAAATAAGTTTGAGAACCACTGATATTATAGCGACATAGGTTTAAAGAAAAGAAAAAAACGTTAAGAATACATTTGTAGAATCACCAGAAGCAAATATTTTAGTTAAAAATGTTTTGTACACACAATAGTGATCATGTCTAGTATAGGCGATCGTGTGAAAATATCACAACGCGTCGCGCTGCGACGCGTTGTGAGCTTGTAGATCGTCTATTTTCAGAGCGCAACACCCGAGCGCAACCAAACATAAAATTACTTGCACACAAAAGACTTAAACACATTTTCACGATAAAAACATAGCAGATCTACAAGCTTTCTCCCCGACAGCAACGATGTAATATTTCTATATGTTTTACATATTTTCCAGGTGAAGCCGCTGGCTCAGAGGAGAATCAAGCTGAACAGAGATCTGGGCCGGAAGGGCAGCATGGAGGCCCCCACCACCACCACCACCACCTCCTCCTCAGCAGGACACGACAAGACGACCTCCGCTGCCCCGGACAGATCCACCTCCAACAGCACCTCCTCGTCCTCGGCGGGAGACAGGACGGGAGGAGGAGGAGGAGAGAGGAGGAGAGACCGCTCTGACTCCAGGGACAGAGGAGGCTCCAGGGACAGAGGAGAGAGAGACACCAGGGAGAGAGACAGGGACAGAGACAGGGAGCGAGAGAGAGACAGGCTGGACAGAGACAGAGAGAGAGACAGGGAGCGGGTGGCGGTGACGGTGGAGCGAGACGGAGACGGGGAGAGGTCGGTCCGCACGGAGAGGAAGGGATCTACGTCTTCTACGGCCGGAGGAGCAGCCGGGAGGTGGGTACTGGTTACTATGGTTACTACACATTATCACTATTATTATCACTGGTTACTATGGTTACTACACACGATCACTATTATTATTATTATTAATATTATATGAACTGGTTACTACATGATTTTGACAGCAAATTTTGATTTAGTTTTAGTCATATTTTAGTCATCTGAAATGTTTTACTTTAAGTCTAGTTTTAGTCGACTAAATATCATAAGATTATAGTCGACTAAATCTACAGTTGATATAGTCGACTATAATGTGTTTTGGCGGTTTTTGAATTGATTGAGATTTTTATTAGGCAAAAGAATGTAAAACAACACAGTTACATTTATAATGCTTTTGTCTAAAAGGTCCGGCCAAAAAAGTCCTTGCGGGCTTGTTTCCGTTGGGGTCCTTGAATTAATTTCATAGACATATATGAAAGCAACCAAACAGTTAAAAAATAAACATGAGAATACAGAGGAAAAAAATATATACCATTATGTACAAAAAAGGCATGAGAAAATACAAAATTATATACAAAAAAAGCATTATAAAATAAAAAGTATGTACAAAAAAAAGGGGGGAGGGGGGGGGTCGTCTGTCTACAGGGAAACTGGTACTAGCTCCTCTTTAGGCCTCCAGATAGATGAGTTTTTAGGGCTGTTTTGAATGAGCCCAGCGAACTGCATTTTTTGAGGGATGGGGTTAGACTATTCCATTCCTTGGTGGCTGTGCTATAGAAGGAGAATTTGCCCATGTTTGTTTTATGGGTGGGTGGTACCAGATTGTTGTTTACGCTCCCTCTAGTTTTGTGACTGTGGGTGTCACTAACTTTTTCGAGGTACTTATACAGATATGCGGGTATAGGGGGCATTTCGGGCAAATCTGCATTTACAATTTTGAAGACGGTGCCTTGATGGCGTCGTAATGGCTGATTTTACACTTGGTTTGCATGCTGAAAACAGCAGATCTACAAGCTCACAACGCGTCGCGCTGCGACGCGTTGTGAGCTTGTAGATCTGCTATTTTCAGAGCGCAACACCTGAGCGCAACCAAACATAAAATGACTTGTCTTTTAGTTCTACTGGATCTCTTCTCCACTAGATCCCTCACTAACATGTTAGTCTTTTTATTAGTTGACCAAATTGTCAATATATTTAGTCTCAGTTTTAATCATCATAGCTTAGTTTATATCTAGTTTTCGTCAGTGAAAAAAGGTAGGCGACGAATATTTTTGTCAGTTTTAGTCGACAAAATCAACACTGCTACACATGATCACTATCATTTGAGATGATGGCAATCATTATCGTCAGAATCAATTTTCAATTTCATTGTTGCTAGGCAGAAACCTCATCTGAATACGTTGAAAAAAATGTTTTTCATATATTTTTATGCCAAAAACACACAATTATTTTTCACACCAATCAATGATGAATTACAATGTGCTGCAGGTCGGTGTCTCTGGATAAGATGACCATCGCAGAGCGCAGCGCCATCGCCAGGAGACCAGGGGACGTGCAGGAGAAAGGCAGCACCTCCTCCTCCTCGTCCTCCAAGGACAGAGGAGCACGAGGAGGTTCAGAGGGCTCCTCAGAGAGGGAGAGACCCAAACCAGACAGGTGTGTCTCTCCTCCTCAATACTTGCAGTTGTCGTTTCCAAGGCCGCGTTGCGAGGCCAAACAACAACGCAGACTGGACATTAGCCTAAATCAGGGGTCTTCAACAGGGGGTCCGGGACCCCTAGGGGGTCCTCAGAGTTACTACAGGGGGTCCGCCAAATCTTTGTGTGATATGATTTTGTTTTTTTACATTAACCACTTGAACCCTAGAATTCCTTTTCTGAGGGGAACATTAGCCGAAAAAAGCAGATCTACAAGCTCACAACGCCTCGCAGCGCGAGGCGCTGTGAGCTTGTAGATCTGCTATTTTCGGCAAAGAGGCTATAGGTGTAGAGGGAAAAAAGAGCAGACTAAGTAAAAAAAAAACTTTAATCTGAAACACAATTTTATACAATATAGAGTAGGGGGTCCCTGCTTCATCTCTCTCTCAGCTAGGGGGTCCTTGGCCTGAAAACGTTGAAGACCCCTGGCCTAAATACATTTATAACATAACAAATAGCCTTCAAAAATAATTATCAATGATTATTAAATAAATCGAAAAATAAATCAGTAGACCAATAAGTAGGCTACAAACAGTGCACAAAATTAAATGACCTTAACTCAGAAGCAATTCCCAAGGTTGCAAGGCCAATGTAAAATATACACTATACTGTATGTCCTGGACATTTTTAACACATGAAAACAAATGGCAGCTTATAGACAAGTGTCAAAATAAGGGGGGGGGGGGGGGGGTCATTTCCGGTGATAAGCTGCCTTTAGACTTTTTACATGGAGAGCAGAGTGGCTGTGATTGGGTACCATTGAGATCGACACTTCTTTTTCCCCGCACAATACTGTTTTGACACACTTCAGCAAATGTAGGACAGGAAACAACTCCTCCATAATGTGCCGGTTCGCATCAACAAGCTCCAGGGTACGAGCATCTGTGAGTTTAGTGACTTCCCGTGTTGATTTTGACAGCAGATTTTGGTTTTAGTCATATTCATATTTTAGTCGAATAAATATCATAAGATTTCAGTCGATTAAAATTTGGCGGCTTGATAGCGTCGTAATGGCTGATTTTACACTTTGTTGTATGCTGAAAATAGCCGATCTATAGATCGGCTATTTTCAGAGCGCAACACCCGAGCGCAACCAAATATAAAATGACATGTCTTTTTTGTTCTACTGGATCTCCTCTCCACTAGTCCCTCACTAAAATTTAGGCTAGTTCTTATTAGTTGACGAAATTGTCAATATATTTCCTTGATAAAAGGTAGTCGACGAGCATTTTTCGCCATAGTTTTCGTCGACTAAATCAACAATGGTGACTTCACGGTCCGACAGTACTGCAGCTACGGCCCAGCTGTGCTCCAGTAAGCGCTCAAACATGTCATATTATGGAATTCCATCTGGTCTTGACGTGTTGGATGAGAGACTGTGGTCGCCGGGCAGATTTCGGTCCTGCTGCTTTGTCTCCAGCGCCTCAGTTGCCACGGTGCTGTGATGAAAACGGGAGACGAGGCCGCGCTGCCGCCCCGACAGCACTGCTAGTGATTGCTCCCACTTTGAAGCCGTCATTGATGGCGAGCTGGAGTGTGTGTTTGCTGTGCATCGATGCGACTCCCACTGTGTCGCATCGATGCACAGTGAAGTCTACCATACCATGCTGCTTTGCTTTCATTAAGGCTGTGGGGGTTTCGCTTTAATGTGACTCATCATCACAGTTGTAGACTGAGTGATACGTGTACTTTTTTGTCGCACAATGTGCATTTCACAGTTCTATGGTCCCACACCATAACTGTGTGCCCGACAGCTGTTCAGCTGCCATTCTCAAGCGGGCTTTCTCAAGCAATGCTCATGCAGGAAGTAAACAAAACTAGTCGGCGAGCACGCGAGACATGCACTAAAGTAGCGCACGCACGCACACACACACACACACACACACACACACACACACACACACACACACACAGTTCCCTCTCCAATTTAGAAAACATTTGATCTTTTTTTACATTTTGAACTGGCTATTTTGGAAACTAACGTTTATAACGTTTTTGAACAAGCCTATATATTTATATATTGTATTTATTTTAAAAGTTAGACCTGTAAGGGTCCATTTGGTTCCATTTGGTTCCATGTGTACACTCTCAGAGTTACAGACCTGTAAGGGTCCGTTTGGTTCCATGTGAACACTCTCAGAGTTACAGACCTGTAAGGGTCTATTTGGTTCCATTTGTACACTCTCAGAGTTACAGACCCACAGAACTCTAAAATGACCCAGAGGTTTAACTTTGTAATGTGTGTGTGACTCAGGGGGATGCATAAGGACAGGACAGATGTTTAACGTACGTGTGTGTTTGTGACTCAGGGGGCTGCATAAGGACAGGACAGAGAGGACGGTGGTCTCAGGAGAGAAGACTCACAGAGAAGCAGGTAATTAGACTGAATAGAACCTTAATTAACTCTGTACTCCACTAATCACCAACCATTGTCTCTCTGTCCTCTTCTCTCTCTTTCTCATCCTCTTTCTGTCTTTTTCTCTCTCTCTCACCTTTCTGTTCCGTATACTTTAATGTGTGCTGATGTGTTCGTGTTAAAATGTGTTCAAATAGCTCTATATTCTGATAGCAATCATTGCTTTAGAGTGTTTGTTCCTTCAGTAAAGGCTCCAACTCTTTAGTAAACGGAAAATAAAAAATCACACCCTGTGTGAAGAGAGTGGTGCCTTTGATGAGCCCCGTATTGATGTTGTCATCAATGTTTGTTTATTGGACATGCATACATACGGACGGACACACGGACAAAGTCAGATATAGGAGTGGTTAGCACCACTCAAAAATCAGGTCAGGATATCCATTTCATTCAATCAGGGCAGGAGAAACTCTGACAGGATAAAACAAGTGAAATCAGAAGTGATGAAACAAGGAAACGAGCAGACAGAAATGGAACTGGAACACAAGCTGATAAACGGTTCTCCTCACTGGATAAAAAATGGTGAAATGGTTTCTGTTTACTGAAGAGCCAGAGTTGTATATAATGTTGTAAACAAACAGATGAACTGTACCATGGTCTCATGTGTGTCTACAGTGAAGGACAGTGAGGAGTCCTCCGGAGGGAAGCGAAGGTCAAAGATCAGCCGGAAGGCTCTGACCCGTCACACAACAGCGCCCTCTAGCAGGTCAGTTACATTAACCCAGTAACCCCACCCTGACAAGCACTTGGAATTGTAGGAGTTGTGGGCGATATTTTGAAAATAGCCGATCTACAAGCTCACAACGCCTCGAGACGCAGATCAGCTGTTTTTAAAAATGTTTGCCTTTCTTTTTGCCTCTTTTAAATTTGGCCAAATGTTAGATTTTTTTTTTTATTGTTTAGTGTGTTGATTGCTTTGGTCTTTTTGTGAGTGTCTTTTTAGAGGTATTAAAACAGGGGTCTTCAACGTTTTCAGGCCAAGGACCCCCTAGCTGAGAGAGAGACATGAAGCAGGGACCCCCTACTCTATATTGTATAAAATTGTTTCAGATTAAAGTTTTTTTTTTTACTTGGTCTGCTCTTTTTCCCCTCTACACCTATAGCCTCTTTGCCAAAAATAGCCGATCTACAAGCTCTCACGAGAGCTTGTAGATCTGCTATTTTCTGCTACGTAATGTTCCCCTCAGAAAAGGAATTCTAGGGTTCAAGTGGTTAATGTAAAAGCTTGAAGATCTGCAATTTTGAACAATCTTGATAATTGGTCTGCTCTTTTCCCCCTCTCTACACCAAACCTCTTTGGACGAAAATAACAGATCTACAAGCTCACAACAGCTCGCAGTGCTAGGCGTTGAGAGCTTGTAGATCTGCTATTTTCAGCTAATGTTCCCCTCAGAAATTCTAGGGTTCAAGTGGTTAATGTAAAAAAACTAAATCCTATCACACAAAGATTTGGCGGACCCCCTGTAGTAAATCTTGAGGACCCCCTAGGGGTCCCGGACCCCCTGTTAAAGACCCCTGATCTAATCTAATATCTAATTTTATCTCCTAGAGGTTTAACGTTCTTCCTCTTCTTTCTCTTCTAGCGGTCGTCCTGACGACTCCAGGAAGGACTCGTCTCACGACCACCAGAGAGTCAGCGGGTCCAAACCCTCCCCCGCCGACCACGCCCCGACGGCGGCCCCGCCCGCTGCCGCGCCCCAGCGCAGCCCCACCCCCCCCTCCCCCGACAGGCCGGAGGAGCCCCTCATCCAGCCCCCGCCACGCTCCAAGTGGGAGCGCGAGGACGAGGAGGAGGGCCAGGAGGAGAACGGCCTGGAGGCCTCGCCAAATCCTCCTGCTCCCCCCGCTGCTGCGCCTCCCTCTCTCCCTCCTCCCTCTCTCCTCCCTCCCCCCATCAGGAGCCGCCTGGGGGTTCGAGAGGGAGCGGGGGGCGGACCCCCCCCACCACCACCGCAGCAGCAGGACCCCAACAAGCCCACTAGGAGCGAGGGAGGAGCTGGAAAGGAGGAGAAGAGGGGAGCAGGAGCAGCAGCAGCGATGGAGAAGAGAGGAGGCAGAGGGTCCAAAGAGGAAGGCAAAGGTGGAGGAGTCAACTCCTCCTCCAAAGCCGCCAAGACGAAAGGAGCGAGGGATGAAGGAAGAGGTTTGTTTAACAAAGAGCTAATCTCAGAATGTACTCACCAGTGCCACGGTTTTATTGTTGTTTTTTGTGTTTTTCACGTCGCCATAGACCTTATTAAAATCCATAACAGTGATCTCTGCTTTGTTTACATACATCGCCGACATCTGCCTGCGTCTCCCACTGAAGACGGCGTGTCAAACGGGGCCGCCATGTTTGAGCTCTGACCGTTTATGTTAACATGGGAAATGCGAAGAGAAAAAACTACAAGGGCTAAAATGGAGTTTTAGTGTGCGCCTTAGATTGGAGGCCGACGGGAAACGAAAAACGGGATCGCAAATAGTTCCGACTTCCGGTGGTGTTACACTGAAATGTGCTGTACAGAAAATTGAATAATTTTTTTTTTTTTTGAAAAAAAGGAAAAAGCGCCTGGACCGTAGGGCTACGGTCTTGGCATTTAACACATCGGGTGCCGATCACGGTCTGAACCGTGTGTTTACATAGTAGCGCTCTGGTGCCGTTCACGGTCTGAACCGTGATTCCAGTCTTTTTGTTTTTTCCGTTTTTCTCCGCACGGGCGGGGCTAGAGCAGCCCTGGGAGTACCCATTGTGATCTTGAGAAGGAAAGGCCAGATAGATCACCGGAAACAAAAACATGGCTTCCATCCGCTTCCTGTCTATTTCCTTCTTTAAAACGCCTATATCTCCGAATTCGTTTCCGGTGGTGAAAACCGGTCATGCGCGATTGTAACCTGTTGTAACTCGCGAGGGAAATGTTATGGTTCCAGGCTGTAGCCAGGGTCATCGCTCAACATGAATGGATTATTTTTTTTACGTGGATTTGCTTGTCGTGGAGTCTACAGATTTAAACGGTAAAGCGCAGTCAATGGGGAGAATGCTGGCACCCAACGTAAGTTGTTATGAAAAAATGCTGGCACCCGATGTGTTAACAGTTGGATTTAACGGACCGTAGGACTACGTTCTTGGCAGTTAATGTGTTAATATATTTAATATTTGGTCTATTATTTCGATCTAATTATGAACTGACTTGTGTTTTTTATTTGTGCTGTTTGTAGTATTTTTTGTTTGAACCAGGAGTAGTTTTAGAATTCTGCAGGATGTTTTGTTACATCAATGTATTGTTGAATGACAATAAAGCTCTCTATCTCTCTATCTCTCTCTCTCCATCTCTCTCTCCATCTAGGAGTGAGGGACGAGGCGAGGGGAGGAAAAGATGACGGTAGAGGAGGTGCAGCGAAGGAGGCGCGAGAGGGAGGAGGAGGAGGTCCCGGCCCGGAGCCCAGGAGACAGCGTCTGTCGTCAGACCTGGGCCGCGAGACGGACGAGGCCGCCTTCGTCCCCGACTACAGTGAGGGGGAGGGCTCCGAGCCCGAGAACAGGGCCAAGAACAACAGCTCTGCCTCTCGCAGCCACAGCTCCGCCTCCTCTCACAGCCCGGCCTCTCACAGCCCGGCGCCCAGCGGGGCCGGCTCGGCCAACAACAACACCACCGCCACCACCGGCGGCGCCGCCGCGGCGGAGAAGAAGAAGAAGAAGAAGAAGAAGAAGCACAAGGAACACAAGGAACACAAGAAACACAAGGAGCACAAGAAGCACAAGGAACACAAACGCAGTGCCGGCCCAGACGGGGGCGCCACCACCACCGACGAGCACCGGGAACGCACACACAAACACAAGAAGAAGAAACACAAAAAGAACAAGGACAAAGAGGAAGGGGCGGGGCCGGAGGAGAACGCCGCCGTCGCCGTCGCTGCCACCGCCACAAACTAAAGCCCGTTTCCTGCTTCGCCGCGTGGCGCCGCCGCGTGTCAAAACCTACAAAGATAGTTTCTGCAAAATTTTCGAAAATAGCAAAAAACCTTCGACCTATTTTCTGCAGAATAGCCGAAAAATATGATATTTTTTCGGAAATATTTTCTAAAATAGCCGAACGTACAAGCTCGTAAGTTCAGCTATTTACGCACTTTTTGTAGGTTCGGCTATTAGCGGTGCGTCGTGCGACGTAGCATAAATTAGGCGTTAACGCTGCTTAGCTGAGCTAAAGCCGTCTGTTAACAAACTGTCGGACGTTTGACCGTCTGAAACGGAGGAGCCTGTTGGGTAACTTTTAAAAACTAGCACTTGGCCGACAGGTTAGCAGCATCTGTTAGCTAAACTAATTAGAAACATTTCACTTAATTAAAGGAATCATACTTTGGAGGCACGTCAACCAAAGCTTTTGCGAACGTATATACGCCAAGTCCTCCGACCGCCGCCGCGGCCTGGGGGGGGGAAGCGGATTTGAAAACTGCACGAGACGGACCGAAGTGCTGTCGTAGCGGTATGGACGGTTTTATCGGTTCAACACGTTTTTACCGAGACGGCTTTTTTTTCGGTTCTATAACCACAGAGTGAGAGAGAGAGAGAGGCGTGGCCTACTCTGTACTCAGGGATGTGATTGGTTGCTTTGGTGAAAAGGAGACGTTTAATTTGTAAATAACTGTCCTTCCCTCTTAAATTCCTGTTTGTTTTTGAATGAGCCTTTAGTTTAGTTTTTTGTTTTTTAAATATCAGATACGGTGTCACTCACATCCCTGCGTATTGTATAACTGTGAAAACGTGACGCAGAGAGAGAGAGAGGGAGAGCGTGTTTATAAACGTGTAAAGATTTGTACTGGACGCTACGAGAGGCCCTGAAGCAAGGCACTACGCCTCCTCCTAGCATACAGGCTAACACTGGAGGCTAACCGGGACGAAATGCTCCTTTATGAATCGGCATTGTTGTCAATCTGCGCCTAATGTTGTACTGCTGGTTCCTGTCGCGTGTGCGTGTGTGTGTGTGTGTGTGTGTGTGTGTGTGTGTGAGAGAGAGTGAGGTTTTTGGGGGGTGTGACAAAGTGATAATTTGTTTAGAGGACAGTCAGTCAGTCGACGGGGTACATGATGGAGATTATTTCCTTTTTGTTTTATAATTAAATAAAATGTTTTTTGATGACTTAAAGCTGCCGTTTCTGTGTGGGTTTGCTCTTCCATTGTTTTGCCTGAAGAGGGATTAGAATATGATCCCCAGTTTTGATATGCATTATACCAGGCGTACACCAGAGAGTTCTCAAATTCTGCCCCAACCCTACCCGACCCGACCCAAAATCTACGCTAATTAGTTGGGCCCAAAAAAAAGAAATGTCAACTGCCCCTAGCAGCAGGGGTCTTCAACAGGGGGTCCGGGACCCCTAGGGCTAGGGGGTCTGCCCAATCTTTTGTGTGATATGATTTAGTTTTTTTTACATTAACCACTTGAACCCTAGAATTCCTTTTCTGAGGGGAACATTAGCCGAAAATAGCAGATCTACAAGCTCTCAACGCCTCCGAGGCGTTGAGAGCTTGTAGATCTGCTATTTTTGGCAAAGAGGCTATAGGTGTAGAGGGGAAAAAATAACAGACGAAGTAAAAAATGCCAGGGACTCAACCATTTTGATTTCTTAGGGGTCTTAATCTGTATCATCATCATCAGTGTTCATTTAACTCTGAGAGTGTACAAAAGGAACCAAATGGACATGTTAGGGTCCATTTGGTTCCATTTGTACACTCTCAGAGTTACAGACACATAAGGGTCAATTTGATTCCTAACCATTCATTTGGCTGGGGACCCCCTGGAACCCCCCTCAAGGACCACTGGTGGTCCGCGGACCACTGGTTGAAAACCACTGCTCTAGCGTACACACAAACCTTTTAGCTTGAGACAAAAGAGAAGTTTGATGTCTCCCCAGGACCCAAACCTAAGCTCACTCAACGTGTTGCGTTGTGGACTTTTAGATCTGCTATTTTCACTACTTTTTGGGGGGGAGTTAATTTTAAGTTCTTTTGAAGTCATTAAACAAAATGTAGGAAACAAAAGAAAGGGGGGTGTTTACTCCTCGTGATCCATAAAGATGTGTCCACGACCCTAAAATGGGTCCAGACCCATTGTTTGGGGAACAAACGCCGCATTAGACCCCCATTTGATAGAGTTACAGACCTGGTGGGGGTCACACACAGGTCAGGATTCAACGGTTCACAACGCGTTAATACCGATGCCGGGGGTTTAAGTGGTTAATGTTCAGTCAGGTCCATATTAATGCGTTTTATAATGGCAAATATAATGCACTCATAAGGCTAAATAACCACCGGCTTTGAATGGGAGATTATCACGTTTTATCAGACCATTGAATGGTGACGAGTAGGCGACACACGGACCTACCCGCGATTTGTCAGACCATTCATTGGGCGTAATCAGGAGCTACTGACCTACTTTGGAGGCGGAGCAGTCCCCACAACAATATTTACGATTCTGTGCCTATCGGTACATAACTCCAACGGCGCTGAGTAGGCTCAGGCGAGCGTCGCACCGCTCAGGACGGCAACTCGGTCACTTCAGCTCCCTCGGTGGCCCGTCGCGGGGCTCCAGCTCGCCTGAGACTGCGCGCCTCCGTCATGGTCCCAAACCAAAACAACCAAAACCGAAACTGAACTATTTAAGTCATCTCCGTTGGTAGGTCAGTATGTCTTGATAACACCCAATGAATGGTCTGATAAATCGCGGGTAGGTAAGTAGGTCGCGTACTTCGCCCATTCAATGGTCTAATAAAAGGTGATAATGTCCCATTCAATGCATTGATAGCATCCGAATCAGGTGAAATAACACTCGTTATGAATGTTTATAAGTATGCATAACATCCTATAACAAGGTTTATGAAGTATTATACAGTACGTGCTGGTCATAATGCATTAGGCTATACGTTCAGCAGAACAGCACATTATAACCACCATACTGAAGACAGTTATAAAGTCTATTTTATGTAGAAACATCAATGAAAAGGAGAAGGTTAAAAGAGTAGTTCACCCAAAAAACCCATGAAGCCTCATGGATTTGTTTTTGTCGCATTCATTCCTAAGCCAATGATTTTATTACAGGCGGAAAGATGCTAATGTATCCGGTAGGAGACACAAAGTAGACTCTTTGTGTCTCCTACCGGAAATACACCGGTCATCAAATTATTGGCTCAGGAATGCGACTAAAACAAAAAATAATCCATGAATCCAAGGTTTCATGGGGTGTGTAATTGATAGAAAATAAGTCGTTTTTTGGGTGAACTACTCCTTTAACAACAGAAGGAGCATTTGATTTTTAAATTGTCGCTACAGCAGGCTATTTAAAAATATGTAGTATGATCAAGTAACGTCCTACTTGATCATACTACAGAGTGTGTGTGTGTGTATCTGTGTGTGTGTGTGTGTGTGTGTGTGTGTGTACACACACACACACACACACACACACACACACACACACACACACACACACACACACACACACACACACACATCTTAAACTGCATTAAAAACAACACGGAAAGCAGTAGATCAAACCCAGTACATTTTAATGCAGTGACACAGACCGCCCACTGGGTGGAGCTGTGACTCCTCCGGGTTACTAAAGAGTAACAGCGTTGAGAGAACCAAAACTATTCAAATTTAACAACAAACATTGTGAACGAACGGCTCCAAATGTATTTATTATTTAACAGCATAAATATTGTGAATGAAATGTATTTCCTCCCACACAGTGTCTGTGACTCAGCAGCTGACGGGTGATAAACTAACTAGAACACTTACCGCTCCCATAGCAACGCCTTCCACTGATAACAAGGTCTGCAGTAAAAAATATCAATGTGATTTTTGTTTTTGTTGTTTTAATGTTTGTTCTTTTTGCCCTCAGAGGTTAATGTAAGCAGCTCCATATGGTGGCATTACTGCTCAGTTAAAGGTAGGGTAAGTGGGTGCAGATTGGGTGAAATTGGCGTCCCACCTGTCAGGGCAGAAAACTCTTACCTCCATATCTTAACGTTGTGTTAATTTAAGGCCTGAGTCCGATTCTTAAAGTGTTTTCCTAACAGATTTTTGAAAAAAAAAATATATATATATTTTTTTACTATTTTTCAAAAATAGCAGATCTACAAGCTCGTAGCGCGGCACCGAGTGCCGCGCTACGAGCTTGTAGATCTGCTATTTTTGAATAGCCAAAGAAATCTAAGTGACACAGATGCGTTCCAGGTCTTAATGGGTTACGGCATCAACAGTAGCAGATGTACAAATCAGATCTACAGATATACGCGTTTCGAACTTGTAGATCTGCTACTTTTGTGTGTTTTTTTTGTATTTGAATGGTGAAAAGTATGGTAACACTTTACTTAAAGGATGCATCTATAATGCATTGTAATCACATTTATAACGCATTATAATGCACTCATAAGGCATTATAACACGTTATAAATAATCATGTATGACAACGTTATTACAACGTTTATGATGTATTCTAAGTGTTGGTCATAAGGCATTATAAGCTCAGTGGAACGGCACATTATAGCTACCTTAACTTAGTTAGTTATAGTTGGTATAAGTGTCTTTGTTAGAAGTTGTTATGCATAATTATAAACATTTATAAAGAGTGTTATGAAGCATTTAAGTGCATTATGATGCATTATAATGCATTCTAAATGTGATTATAATGCATTATAGACCAGACCTTTAAGTAAAGTGTTACCTGGTAGGGATAATGTGCTGTTCCACTGAGTTTATAATGCATAATGACCAGCACTTAAAAATGATATTATTATAAGTTATAATACTTCATAATCCTTGTTATAAGTTATGCATAATTATAAACATATATAACAAGTGTTATAATACCTTTTATAAGTGCATTATAATGCGTTATAAATGTGATTAATTAATTCAATTTTCACATAATTTTTATTGCAGAAGTCAGTTTTACAGGAGGATAAACAATGACAGAACTCTTCTAATTTTCTGTGAAAACAAACAAACGCACAAGACAAACACAAACCCCCCCCCCCTCCCAACCCTCACAAGAAAGTAAATGACATGGTATTAAAAAGTACAGAAAAGAGGGCAAAAAGTGGAAAAGGAGAGAGAAAAAAAGACAAAAGCAAAACCTGAGAAAAAGAAAATAAAACTCAGCCAAAAGAGTATCCGAGTAGATGACATGACAGCATGTATTATACAAACAAGGCACAGAGAAAGCTCAACCCACACCGTTTTCAAACACTTGAGGGGTCACCTCGAGCACGGGCTCCGTCGCAGGAGACCGACCACCTATCCAACAGGGGTTGCCATAATAAATGTGATTATAATGTATGGTAGACTAGACCTTTAAGTAAATTGTTACCAAAAGGATTTTTAGTTTTGGACATTTGAGGTTTCCACCCGACAGAGAGGATAATAGAACGTCAGCTGAACCTCATTAAGGTTTGTAAAGTCAAAGTGAATGACTTTGTGCTTCATGTCAGTTAAACATCTGGTGTTTAGACTGAATTAGCCAACAATGTAAAGTCATACAGTAACAACAGTATGCCCCTGGGGTATGTTTGGTGTTTTATTGCCATTTATACACCAAAACATACCACATATGTATTATAATTTTGTACAGTTTAGTAGGGTTATAGTGGATAAGATTTCCATGACTTTTTCATCAACCATGTCATGATGGTTTATAGATATACAGAACTATTAGAGTTTAACAGAGGACACATGAATATCTTCTGACTGGTTACTGGAATGAGTGTTTACCTTTTTGTTTCAGAAGTTAATGCAGGGGTCTTCAACAGGGGGTCCGGGACCCCTAGGGCGTCCTCAGAGCTACTATAGGGGGTCCGCCAAATATATGTGTGAGAGGGTATTAACCACTAGCTAACTAACCCTAACCCTAGCATCCCTATTCGGAGGGGAACATTAGCCGAAAATAGCAGATCTATAATTCTCTGGGTGCGAGGCGTTGAGAATTGAAAAATAGTAAAAGTCGCAGATCTACACAAGCTCAAAACACGGTGAGCTTGCAGATCTGCTACTATTGATGCTTTTGTGTGATGCTGTAGTACAGGGCAACTGTCGGCCCGGGGGCCACATGCGGCCCCCACCTTCACTTAATGCGGCCCGCAGGTTGATATCAGAATAGTGATATATTATTGATTTCAGCTGTTATGATTCTAAACATGTAAACATGACCCGCTTTAATTACTTCAGTCTATATTAATGACTAGTATTAAAATTCGATTGTCTTTTTTTGGTCCAATGTATTTAAGTTTAATACAGTTAACATAAGTATAACTAAATGCATTAAAATGTTACTTTTCAGGATGCCAATTCTAAAATAGCAAAAAAATATCTGGATTTCAATTAAAAAATAGCCGATCTACAAGCTCAAAACGCGTCGCAGTGCGACGCGTTTTGAGTTTGTAGATCTGCTATTTTTGCTACATTTGTGACATGGAATGGTGAAAAAAGTTAAAATACGGAGAGACAGTATAATGTGTTCCTCTGGAGTGAGTGTGGAAATATAGTGGCTCTCTCCATCATCAAAGTTGCATCAGCCCTGCTGTAGTATGACCAAGTAGGGCGTTCATATACGGGGGAAAATATGGAAATAAGAGATTTATATAAGAGCAACCATGTATAATATATATTTGTGCGTGGGTTTTAAACAATGTATCTGTGATGTCCATGTCATATTAAATAAACATAACATCAGTGGTGGAAGCAGTACTCAGATATTTTACTTAAGTAAAAGTAGCAATACCGCAATATAAAAATACTCTGTTACAACTAAAAGGCCTGTGTTCAAAATGTTACTTCAGTACGAGTGCAAAAGTATTGGCATCAAAATATACTTAAAGTACCAACATTAAAAGTACTAACGCGATGTGACGCGTTGTGAGCTTGTAGATCTGCAATTTTCAAATAGCGTATTTATAAAACAGGGCTGAAGTGGTTAATGTGTGCTTTATAATATAATAATGTATATCTGCAAAGTAACTAGTAACTAAAGTTTTCAAATAATTGTAGACGAGTAAAAGTACAATATTTGCCTCTGAGATGTAGTGGAGTAGAAGTAAAAGTATAAACAATTGGAAATACTCCAGTAAAGTAATTGTGTAAGTGTTCTTAGTTGCTTTACACGACTGAATAAACATAACGTAACATAAACCACCTTATGGAAGGCAATGATATTCAGGAGGAGAAAGGAACAATGATGACCAAAGGTTAAGTTACAATTCACCTTCACACACTGGCTTTGTTTAATAGCTCTTATTACATTACAGAAAAGAGCTATTAGAATAATAAACACAGCCAGTTACCTTGAATGGACTAATCCATTATTCATAAAGTCCTGCACATTAAAATGTTGTAGATGTGGTGAACATAAAAACCTTGGAAATTATATTTCGTGCTGAGAGAAAAAGCCTTCCAGTTTGTACTCAACGTCTTTTAAATGATACTTTTCTTCTCTTGGTTTAAAGAGGGTTATGTATTTTTAAAACACTCAAAAAAGTAAGAAACTAATGTAAAAGCTAGATGTGTTTCAGTTTGGGGAGTTAAACTATGGAATAGCCTGTGACTTAAAAAGTCAAATAATAGTACAGTACAGTTTTGAGTGAAACATCTTTCTTTTTTTCTCTTATATCTTGCAGCAACCAGGATAGGCAGAGAATAAGCATTATATTCCTTTTTTCGTTGAATTTTGATTTTGTGTGTGAGTTGGTTGGACATGTAGCCATATGTGATGATTTTTTTGTTGTATGTCCACACGAGTGTGTTTTGTTTTGTTGTAAACAAAGACAGAAAAGAAACCATTCCTTCACACCCGTAAGGCCATAGTCTGACACACGTTGGTCTATTTAATGTCTCTGGAGCCCAAATGTTATGAAGGCTTTTTTACTTATCAAACCCACCCTGAGTGCAGTGTTGCCATGTCCGCTTATTATAAGCCACTCTGGGCTTGTTTTTCCTGTAAATTAGCTTGTAAATATTGGTCATTGCGGGTTGCGTTTTTTTCTGGGCTTGTTTCTGAAGTGTAGTTGATTATTTGGACTTTGTTTCCTAATGTTGTTTAAATCAGTGGTTCTCAAACATTTTCATGTCATGGACCCCCCAAATTAATATGTATTTGTCCTGCAGACCCCCATCTGAAAATATTTTGTACCAGGGACCCTGAGTACCAGATTTGTATTGTTAAAATGTTCCACATTTTAAAGCCTTTTTAATTTTCTTTACATTTTCCACTTTTTCCCCTTCTTTTCTTCAAGAGTTTTTGCTGACAATAGCAGATCTACAAGCTCACAGATGCGACGCGTTGTGAGCTTGTAGATCTGCTATTTTCAAATAGCCGATATAGGTGTTCATGTGGCCCATATATATATATATATATAGTAGCTTCTTCTGGGTTTGTTTTCATAGACATATCTCTCTGCCTGAGAGCATCATTGACCTGGATGTTTTATGGCCTTTGGTCAAATGTTTTTTTTTTCTCCTGTATAGTGTATATTATTTGAAAATATATGTTGGACCTCGTAAATATATTTCCAATATAAGATAGTTGAAGATGTCTTTTAATGTGAAAGTGTGGGTCAGGCAAGGGTGTGTCCTTCTCTTTATACAGTCTATGGTCCTGGCCCCTGTTATTTTCAACCTTTTCCTCTCAGCAGTCATGCTCCTCTCACACAAAGCTCTGGGAACCACATACAGTTCATCTACATACAGTTCATCTACATACAGTTCATCTACATACAGTTCATCCACATACAGTTCATCTACATACAGTTCATCTACATACAGTTCATCTACATACAGTTCATCCACATACAGTTCATCTACATACAGTTCATCCACATACAGTTCATCTACATACAGTTCATCTACATACAGTTCATCTACATACAGTTCATCTACATACAGTTCATCTACATACAGTTCATCTACATACAGTTCATCTACATACAGCCCCGGCTGGACGGCAGTCTTCTTCAACATCCGGCGTCTTCACCAAAACCACAAAACAACACATCCTAGAACTTCAGTATGCTGACCACTGTGCTCTCCTTGCCCACACGCCACACACAGTGCCTTAGGACTCGAGGTCAATATATCAAAAACCCAGGTGATTGTGCAACACTCTACCCACCAGTCAGAAGTGCCGGTCTTCAACGTTGATGGCCAGCAGCTCACCATCGTTCCACACTTCCCCTACCTCGGAAGCGACATACTAAAGCCTATACATATATAGGTGCTACTGTATATACTTGTGCTATTACCACGCCCCCCTTCTGTGGCCAATGCGGAAGTGTCTCTGCCTACAACAACTGCAGGCTGTTTTTTTTGCCCGTATAGTTTTTGAACACGACGGAGGCGCGCCGTCTCAAGCGAACTTGAGGAACTGCCTGGAACAGATCCTGGGTCTGACCTGGGAGGACAGGGTCCAACATGTGGACATCTATGACCGGACCCAAACACCCAGCATCCAAGTGTTCCTGACCTTGCACAAACACATCTATGTGCTGGGTGGGGCATGTGATCCGCAAGCCCACCCGACAGATCCTCGACGGCCAAACTCCAGGAAGGCTGAAGGTCTCCCGGGGGACAGCGGAAACGCTACAAGGACCACATGAAAACCCCCCTGCAGCGCTGCCCCACATGTGGCAAACCATGCGGGTCACGCATCGGCCCGCATAGTCACATGCTTCTTGGAGCAACATACGTCCTCATCGAAATCAATGGACAGCCATAAGCATAAGTGTGTGTGTGTGTGTGTGTGTGTGTGTGTGTGTGTGTGTGTGTGTGTGTGTGTGTGTGTGTGTGTGTGTGTGTGTGTGTGTGTGTGTGTGTGTGTGGGAGCCCAGCAGGAAGCAGTGGAGTCTCCTCCGGTTGCATCAGAGCAGCAGGTAACACATTATCACATGAATCACTGCAACACACAGCATCCTGGAGGCTCTGCTCAGCGTGGGGCTCATCTCTACTCACAACAACATGGAGGAAGGCTGAACATTTACCCACAGAGTAGAAATACTCTGTTACAAGAAAGAGTCCTCCTGCATTCAACATTTGACTTAAAGGGATGTTTGGGGTCATTTTAACGTCTACTCAGGCGTTTGTGTTTCACCCCAGACAGTCCTTAAGTTGCTTGATTCAGTATTTAGATATCCTATCATACATTTGGCAGTGGTGCGCATGCGTGGCTGTGCCACAGCCGTCTGTGCGTCCGTGTCGTTCATCCGGGTCCTACGGCTACGCTGCACTGTCGAGTTAAAACCGTGCCTGTGCCTGTCTGCAACGGAGCAGCCACGCAGCCACAGGGTTGCCACGTTTCGCGCGACTAACAAGCAATGCGCACACACACACGCACACACACGCACACACACACACACACACACACACACACACACACACACACACACACACACACACACACACACACGCACACACACGCACACACACACACACACACACACACACACACACAATTCGTTTGCTTCTTGAACTTTGCTTTCGCTTTCGTTTTTTCTCCCTTGCACACAGTCAGTCGCGATAATGTCTGTGTACTCCATTAATCTCAGAGCTAGACCACACTAGGTCTCCAGGGACCACCAAGGGGTCCACGATGTTTCGCGGCGGTCCGAAGGGGTCCGAGATGTTTCGCGGGGGTCCCAAGACTCCCAGGGGGTCCGCCGATGTATTTCAACCACGTTAATAACCATTCTTTACATACAGTTGCCAGGTTTAGCGAGAGAAACAAGCAACCAGGTTAATCAAAACAACCCCAAAATAAGCGAGCCCTTCAACCCGCGGTGTCGAACTCTAGAGGTTCGGGCCTCCGATGTGCGGGCCAGGCTATACTAGAGCCCTGTGCGCGGCTAGGGGGCCGGGGACCTCTAGTTTGATATACATTTGATCAGACACGCCCCCTTCCTATACAAACCCATTGTAACTTCAAACTCCATTTTAACCATGTTAGATTAATTGAAAACACCCGTCTTTGGTTCTGGTGACTCATATTGTCCTTCTAAGCTCTATATTGTGATCATGTAATCACACATATAGGCTTAATATAGTAATGATTACTATCACAATATAGAGCTATTTAACACTTCTTTTACCCAAGAAAATCACGTATTCTACCTTCTAATATTATTGTCATTATCATCATCATCGTCATTATTATTTATTATCTCTAATCTACCAGCATCAGTATTTGACTGCCATCTGTGTGTGTGTGTGTGTGTGTGTGTGTGTGTGTGTGTGTGTGTGTGTGTGTGTGTGTGTGTGTGTGTGTGTGTGTGTGTGTGTGTGTGTGTGTGTGTGTGTGTGTGTGTGTGTGTGTGTGTGTGTGTCGCCCTCCTAGGATGACATCACATCCTGTCGCCAAGGCCAAAGGTTGCTAGGCAACATCACTTCTGCAGACGGTGTGCTTCTCGCTCACACCGCCTGTCACTCACCTTCCCTCTCTCTCTCTCTTTATGTCGCTCCCCCCTCTCTCTGCACCCCCCCCTCTCTCTGACTCTCTCTCTCTGACTTTCTCTCCACCTCTCCCTCTCTCTCTCTCTCTCTCTCTCTCTCTCTCTCTCTCTCTCTCTCTCTCTCTCTCTCTCTCTCTCTGACTTTCTCTCTCTCTCTCTCTATTGTAATTCTCCTCTCTCTCTCAGGCTCTATATTCTGATGTAACTGTCCCTCAGCTCTGCTCTCATTCTTTATTCTAACTTTCTCTACTCTCCTCTTCTCTCTTATACAAATACAGTGGCGTGCACAGACATTTTGAGGGGCAGGTGCTCAAGTAAATTATACTTTTTTTTGTTGACTTGGTCTGCTCTTTTTTTCCCTCTACACCTATACCTCTTTGCCAAAAATAGCAGATCTACAAGCCCACAACGCCTCGCAGCGCGAGGCGTTGTGGGCTTGTAGATCGGCTAGTTTTGGCTAAAGTTCTCCTCAGAAAAGGGATGCTAGGTTTCGAGTGGTTATGGTAAAAAGAAAAATTGTATCACATAATGAATTGGCGGACCCCCTGTAGTAACTCTGAGGACCCCCTAGGGGTCCCGGACCCCCTGTTGAAGACCCCTGCTGTAAACTGGAAAAAAAAAAACGTTTTTTTTTTTCTTTTTTTCAAAAGGGCACTTCTGGTCAAGAGGGCAAAGGGCAGGTGCTCTAGCACCACCTAGAGTCTATCTGTGCACGTCCCTGATACAAATACAAATTGTGAGATACAATGACATGTTTAAAACATGCTACAGTCTATTATATACACACAGTAATGCGTAATGTTTCACAACATTCGTGATGATAAGATAATATTGAATCAATTAAACCGACGCTCGTTAATGCTTTAATGTAGCTATTGTTCCATGGTGGATGTAATTAGCAGACGTACGCTTTGTTTGTGTTTTGCGTTATGTTTGTTTGCATATAGTTCACCTACCATCAATATTATGATTAAAAGCAAACACTTTGATCCTTAAACCCAATAAAACAACGCCACACACACACACGCACACACACACACACACACACACACACACACACACACACACACACACACACACACACACACACACACACACACACACACGCAACCACACACAAAGCATGTACTTTAGAATACTTCATTATTTTAGTGTCTAATGCAGGGGTCTTCAACGTTTTCAGGCCAAGGACCCCCTAGCTGAGAGAGAGATCAAGCAGGGACCCCCTACTCTATATCGTATAAAATTGTGTAAGATTGATTTTTTTTTTAATTTAGTCTGCTCTCATTTCCCTCTACACCTATAGCCTCTTTGCCAAAAATAGCCGATCTAAAAGCTCTCAACGCCTCGCAGCGCGAGGCGTTGAGAGCTTGTAGATCTGCTATTTTCGGCTAATGTTCCGCTCAGAAAAGGAATTCTAGGGTTCAAGTGGTTAATGTAAAAAAAACTAAATCCTATCACACAAAGATTTGGCGGACCCCCTATAGTAGCTCTGAGGACCCCCTAGGGGTCCCGGACCCCCTGTTGAAGACCCCTGGTCTAATGTATAGTCTACTGTCTGAATGGCTTCTTTTTGTCCTTGAATGGTGATATTCTATGTACAGGTATGTTAGAAAGCATCAATGGTTTTGCTGAAGCAGCTACAAAGAGAATATTGAAGTGGAAACAGACTTGGAACACTTGTAGACTAGACTCCCTGCTGTGAACCTAAACACTCTACACTTAGATTCTATTATAGCCTCTGCACCAAGTTCAAGTTCAAGTTGTATTTGAAAACATCATAGCATAACAATATGAATTATGATGTTTCTGACAGTAAAATAATTGAATAAAACAAGAGGACCGCTCTATTAAATACTAAAACTAAAAATAATCATCAGTCAAACACCAAACAACAATAAAAATGTCTCTATTTCTTATGATAAAGTGTGTAGGCTCTTGGGAGGAAAGTCATCTGGTGCCTTTGCGTGTTGCTCACAGGTTGTGTGAGTGTCCTGCCATTCCTTAGGTTGTAGCGACTCGTATTTGCAGACAGCCTCTGAATGAATCATTGGACTGGTCCCTTCAGTCAGCATTCGGTTGAATTCTCTTAGAGTGGCCTCCTCTCTCCTGGTCTCCAGAGTCACCTGATTCGGATGCTATCAATGCATTGAATGGGACATTATCACCTTTTATTAGACCATTGAATGGGCGAAGTAGGCGACATACTTACCTACCCGCGATTTATCAGACCATTCATTGGGTGTTATCAAGACATACTGACCTACCAACGGAGATGACTTAAATAGTTCAGTTTCGGTTTTGGTTGTTTTGGTTTGGGACCATGACGGAGGCGCGCAGTCTCAGGCGAGCTGGAGCCCCACGACGGACCACCGAGGGAGCTAAAGCGACCGAGTTGCCGTCCTGAGCGGTGCGACGCTCGCCTGAGCCTACTCAGCGCCGTTGGAGTTATGTACCGATAGGCACAGAATGGTAAATATTGTTGTGGGGACTGCTCCGCCTCCAAAGTAGGTCAGTAGGTCCTGATTACGCCCAATTACGCCTGACAAATCGCGGGTAGGTCTGTGTATCGCCTACTCGTCACCTACTCGCCCATTCAATGGTCTGATAAAACGTGATAATCTCCCATTCAATGCATTGATAGCATTCGAAGCCGGTGCCAGAGTAGGGAAGGAATTAGTTGGTATCCCAATGATGCGGCAGCACCTTCTCTGTAGACATTCCAGTTCAGGTATTTTGGAAGGCCGCCCCATACAGGTGAAGCATAGTCCAGCACTGGTCTGATGAAGGTCACGTATACCTGGGTCAGCACATCTGGAGGGAGCTGCGCTCGTTTGGCCACACTCAGTTAATGGACCCTCGGTTGAGCCTTCTTTAACATGAACTGAACTTGTGCGTTCCATTTCAGGTCAGAGGAGAGCTGTATTCCAAGGAGCTTGAATGTGTCCACCCTTTCTATTGCCTGGTTGTTCAAAACAATAGCAGGAGGTGTTGGTCTATTTTGAGGCTCCCTGAGACTGATAACCATGTCCTTTGTTTTTCCAGCATTGGCAGCTAGGCAGTAGGTCTGACCCCAGGCTAAAACTGCATCAACAGCTGCATGCATCTGTCCTGGAAGGGAGCCCATAAGATGTTCAGTGGGAGTCAAATCATCTGCATATTTAATTGGCTCAACACTAGTTGAGCCACCAAATGTTCTGACCGAACATAGCCGATCTACAAGCTCACAATGCGTTGTATTATGACACGTTGTGAGCTTATAGATCTGTGATTTTTGCAGAATGTTCGCCTATTATGACATTGTGTGCAGAACACTACGGTCCATGTGGTTAAATGGGAACTGCTTAACAGCAAGAATTACTGAAATTGGAACCGAACAGGAACCAAATGAACAGAGGAGTCCAGCTCTATATTGATCTGTATAGAGCTACTTTATGTGGATTATACGCAGTGACATTTTGCACCTTAATCCCATGTACAACGCACTGACTTTTGTCTTTATTTGTGTTTCTAGCACCTTAAAGTAATGCTAGGTAACTTTTTCAGTAAAACTAAAGTTAAATTGTATATCTTTTGTGAGTGGCAAATGTTTCACAACACCCACTCCATGAATTTCACCCCCGAAAGCCTTTTATTTATATATTTTCTATTGAACGTTGTCGGGGTTGACTTTCCCTCGAAAATGACGTCATCTGGCCGGAAAATGGAAGCGGAAATGCACCGGTTTCCTGTTTGGCCAGGAACTACTGCACCGGTTTCCTGTTTGGCCAGGAACTACCGCGCTAATAACAAAAAGGAAACTCACGCTGATTTTTAGAAATTGTGTGATTTGAAGAACGAAAAACAGAAAAAGAAAACACAGCTCACGGTAACTAAAGCTCCACTGGCTAAGAGAAACGATCCACAGATTGTATAAAACAATTAAAAGAACGCTTTTTGAAACGCTTCCGTCTTCTGGTGAAAACAAATGGAATTCTGGGTGCATGGCATGCACAGTACACATCTGCTGCTCTGCTCACACACCTTTATATCTCAGGTACTATATGTACATATGTAGAGAATTTGTCTGTTTATCTTTGATTGATCTCTTTTCCTCCTTGGCCCCCCTTCTAGAATAACCATACGATGGGAACTATGCAGGAAAATAAACCCGAGATGAGACAATAAAGATGAACCACATGTAGTCTGTTGTTGTTGTTATACAACACACACACACACACACACACACACACAC
>NC_139939.1:59477142-59479642 GCF_963454915.1 Gymnoscopelus microlampas
GCTGTAATGGTAGTGAAAGCAAACAACAAACTATTCAATTCTCTTATTTTCTCAGTTATCTTTAATTTTTTTTTGCATTTGGAATCACACCGTCTGGCCTCACCAGTACATGTTGCAGGCAGGGTTGCCAGATCTGCTTATTATAATTTCACCGCAAGATTTTATTAGAAAATAGCCGACCTACAAGCTCACAACGCGTTGTGAGCTTGTAGGTCGGCTATTTTCAAATAGCTGATGTATATGTTAAAGTGCTCATGTGGGCCATAGTCACTTCTTTTGGGCTGGTTTTCCTAGACTTGGTTGCTTGTTTCTCTCACAAAATCTGGCAACACTGGTTGCAGGGTATGATGCACATTTTAGTTGACAGAAATGTTGAAGCTTTGTATTTATTCTACACATTTTTACAATATTGGAGAACGTAAGAATGTATGTACCATATTTGGCCTACTACAGCAACGATAAATTAAAATTAATTTATGAAGAAAATATGTTAATTTCCATATATTTTTTGTACTGCCACTAGGGAGGGGCTAAAGAGCTGCATGTGGCTCCAGAACCGCAGGTTGTTGACCCCCAGCTTTAAACCCTGAATCTAACCCCTAAAACAGTGGTTCTCAAACTTTTTCATGTCAAGGACCCCCAAATTGAAAAGATAAGCCAGGGACCCCCATAAGAGAAGATTTTTACGGCTCTCTAGCAGTGATTCTCAACCATTTTAATTTCAAGGACCCCCAGTTTGACATGCATTAGGCTACGGACCCCCATTTAATGGCATTTATACCTCCGGGACTCGAATTGATATTATAAAATCAATGTTAATTTAACTCTGAGAGTGTACAAATGGAACCAAATGGACCCTAACGGGTCCATTTGGTTCCATTTGTACACTCTCAGAGTTACAGAACCATAAGGGTCCATTTGGTTCCTATCCATCATTTAGCTGGGGACCCCCTGGAACCGCCTCAAGTACCCCTGGGGGTCCCCGTACCCCACTTTGAGAACCAATGCCCCAAATGTCTAATCCTAACCTGACCTCTCCTGAATCTTTTATTAGAGTAACTTTATCTTTAAAAATGTAAATGAACCTTTCCCCTCAGGCTGTACTGTAGCCTCACCAGGGCTGGGGGAGAGGTGGTAAACCCCCCTCTCTCCGGAAATCTCATTTGCATTTGATTTCAGGAAGGAGTCTGGCCTACAGGCTCCTTGGCAATTTGGGAGCTGGGCTGGATTAGTACCGTTGACTGACAACCCCTTCAGCCAATCAACAGTTTTGTTCCCCTTCAGCCAATCAGCAGTTCGTTTTCCCCACCACCAGCCAAAGTGACGCAAGGGGACTTTAGAAGGGGCCATGCCGAAAATATGTTGCTTTATTCGGATACATACGTGTCCCTGCCCGCCCCTGCCGGTTCTCTGAATTAAAAAAAAAAAATAGGCTCTGTCATGATTAATTGACCACATATATGAAGTTAAACAACTAAACTCTATCCAAACGATATCTTAAAAGTAAATTCCGTGCCTCAAAAAAGAAGTTTGAGAGCGTTTTCAAGTTTTAAAACCGAAACCAAAAACAGAAAAAATGGCCGCCGTTCCATTTTGGTCGGCTGCACTCGGTTCCATTCGGTTTCACTCGAACTCGCCACCTGATTGGCCAACCTTCGCTGTCAATCACAGAACAATGAGCGAGGACGCTGATAGGAGAGTTCATGTTAGGAACTCCGGAGAAACGCCCAGACAGGCCTTCAGGCCAGACTCACTCCTGAAATCAAATGCAAATGAGATTTCCGGAGGGAGGGGTCTACCAGGCTAGGGGAGAGGAGCGCTTCTTTTGTTACCTCAACGTCCTTAAAGATCAGCGATACCACTGGTGGTCCATGAGGATAGTGCAAGTGGGACCCCAAAAATGTACTCGGACATTAATGCTATTGGTTGTGTAGCCTCACTAGCCTGTCGATCAAATCATCACAAGGTAGCCACACCCCTCCTACAGCTTATCCTACTTTATAATAAAATACTCATATTATGGTGATTGAAAGAAGTCTTTAAACTAGCGACTGGAAGCATATAGTATTTAAAACAGTGTTTATTACGGTAAGAAAAACAAAAACAAAAAAAACAACCTAAAACCATCCGCTTGAATAGAGCCTAATTGCTTCTGAAACCAGCAGGGGTAAAACAGCGAGACTACAGGCCATTCATATGAACTGTCACACTTACTATATAATAATAATAAGGGTAATAATAATAATAATAATAATAACAATAAACTTTATTTGTATAGCACCTTTCATGACATGAAATGCAGCTCAAAGTGCTTTACAGAGCAAGAATACAATTACAGTTACAACCAATTTAACAATAAAGCAAAAAAAGAAAAGCAAAAGCATAAAACAACATTAAAATAGGCAATACAGTGAGGACTTAAAAATCAACAAGGAAAAAGCTAAAAGCAAGAGTGAAGAAATAGGTCTTGAGCTGTGCTTTACAGCTATCGACAGAGGCT
>NC_139939.1:59484642-59499642 GCF_963454915.1 Gymnoscopelus microlampas
CTGATCTACAAGCTTACACCGCGCCACTTCGTGGCGCGGTGTAAGCTTGTAGATCAGCTATTTCAGCTTTTTTTTACATTTGAAAATGTGTAGAAACGATTTTGACGATTATGATTATTATGTCAAAATACCCCAGAACGAGTTGTTTTGATTGATTGATTGATTGATTGATTGATTGAATACTTTATTCAGAAAAGACATGGTAACAGTACATGGAAGTACAATTCACAATACAAGGTCCTCTAAACTGGATTGCTCATAAAAGCACTTGGCTCATTTAAAATGAGATCCCCACGTACTGAAATCATGATGACATTTAAGAAAACAGACAGATATATACTACTATGCAGAACGTCATACAATCAGTTTACAGGTTACTGGTATGAAAAACAAGAAATATGTACAATAGACAGTTCGAGGAGGGGGTGGGGGGGTAGGGTAGAACATTTTCAATAACTCCATCTCGAGTCCACCACAGCTAAGAACCAGAGCGGACGGTCCATGAGCTAAGATCGCGTATTTCTATCGCTCAAATTATTTATTTATTTTGGTTTTATCTGGCGTTCATAATGACAGAAAGCTTGTCACAGTGTTTTTGTTCCAAATGGTCCACCGTAGTATTTACTAGCTGACTTGGATGAAATCACGGGGTGAAGTCTCGTCTTGCGAGATTTCCGGAGGGAGGGGCGTGTCTAACGCAAACACTCTCTCTAGGTCGTCCTCAGACGAGCCCTCCATCGTTGCTTCCAGTCATCCCGATTCTCCATACATCTGGCCAGCTCATTGGTGCTATGGGCTCCTGCATCCTTCTTGAGCGTGTCCACGTATGTTAGTGTGGGGCGTCCTCTTGACCGGTGCCCATGTGTTGGTTCCCACAGCACCAGTTTGCTGGCTGGCAGCTCTCGGTGCCTTTGGCAGTGTCCTGCTAGTCTCATTCTCCTTACAGCAATCTTCTCGCTCACCCTTGGTATTCCCTCATACAGGATTCTGTTGGTAACATGCGCACTCTTGCTGATGTTAAGCACTGCACGCAGCATCCTGGTGTAGCACCCGTCCAGGGACTTCTCAAGGGCTGGTTTCAGGGTCCAGCATTCACTGCCATAGAGAAGAACGGACTCTACTGTCGCGTAGAAGAAGCTGAGTTTGATTTGGCAGGGGAGATTGGAGTTCCATACACTGGTCATGCCATTCAGGGCCCTCCATGCAAGTGCCTTCCTCACTTTATAGATCTTGCTCAGTTGAGTTGACCCATGAGCCCAGGTATTTGAAGTCCTCGACTTCTTTCAGCACAGTGCCTCCTGCTGTAGTCAGAGGTTGATGTTCTGGTGGAACGTTGTAGGTGAGGACCTCAGTTTTCTTGGCGTTAAGCCTGAGGCCGACCTTGGCGCACTCTAGCTCTACCCTGTTCAGTAGTTCTTGTGCTTGTTCCACGTTGTCAGAGAGCAAACTGATGTCATCCGCATAGTCAAGGTCTGTGAGGACCACTGTGGGGTGTCGCCTCGACTTCCTTGGCGTTAGTGCAAACACTGTGGAGAGTTAAGATGAAGAAAATAAACATTATAGCGATAAGAATACGCGATCTAGCACATGGACCGTCCACTCGGGTTTTTCACTGCGGTGGACTGGGGATGGAGTTATGAAAATGTTCTACTGCACCACTAGGATATAATAACATCATATAAAGGTAAGGAAAAGGCGTGTCCGGAATTCTCCTTTAACTCGGTGACCATTTCTCTGATTGCCGCAATATAGGACCTGAAAATCTAGTTCATTATAATAACTTCCTATTTCCTACTTCCTACTTATTATAATAATTCCTATTTCCTACTTCCTGCTTATTATAATAACTTCCTATTTCCTACTTATTATAATAACTTCCTATTTCCTACTTCCTAGTTATCAGGCTAGGAGACATGTTGTCAAACGCTGCCCGTTTACCCATCATGCACTTGGTTCTCAGAACCATTCCTGAATTAATGAGCCTTCCACCTGCTCATTATTATCTGTTTACCAATTATAATACTAATATTATAAGACTTTTCTGATGTCCCAGGGAAAGGCTTTTATACACATGTGTAAACACACACACGCCAACAAAACTCACAATAATACACGTTCAAATAATGTCGGTTCTTCGGTCGTTCTTGGGGTTGGTTGAGGCGCCGTCCGTCGATTGATGGAAATATGAGCACAAGGCATACACAAATAACAGGATCAAAAGTTCAACATATAATGAAATACACACACACACGCACACGCACACGCACACGCAAACTCACACATTGTACTATACTTGTGAGGACATCAACACTTTAGGACAGCCATGTTATGAATGCCATTTAAAAATAACAATTGCCATTTTTAACCGTAAGCCTAAAGCCGAAAAACAGCAGATCTACAAGCCCACAACGCGTTGCAGCGCGACGTGTTGTGGGCTTATAGATCTGCTGTTTTTCACTGGCGCGCAACTAAGTATAAATCATGTTGAACTCTAATTCTAATCCCTAAACCTAACCTCTAAGACACCTAAATGTCTAATCCTGACCTGAATGTTTTTCTAATTGTAAACGTATCTCTAAAAAATGTTTTTTTAAACTATAAAACAACCATTTGTCTTGTGAGGACCAGGAAAACGGTCCTCACAATGTAGATTTCTTCAAATTCTACTATACTTGGTCCTCGCAAGTATAGTACAAACACACACACACACACACACACACACACACACACACACACACACACACACACACACACACACACACACACACACACACACACACACACACACACACACACGCACCAGTAACTTCCTCCGGTTTGCAGAATTTATTAGGTAACGTTCCAAGCCACCAGGTTTTTTTCCTCAGGCCTAATAAGGACACCCATATCGGGGGTCCTTTGATTTACATAGAGCTGGAGTGGTTGGCAGCCAATTATATTTTTTTTACCCCCGTTTTTCTCCCAATTTAATGGTTCTGCCAATTAATATAACCTACTTTACTTGAGTATTTCCAATTTCCAATACTTTTTCTTCTACTCCACTACATCTCAGAGGCAAATATTGTACTTTTACTCCACTACAATTATTTGAAAACTTTAGTTACTAGTTACTTTTCAGATATAAATTATTGCACTATAAAACATATATTAACCACTGTAGCCCTATTTTACACCTAGGCTATTTGAAAATAGCAGATCTACAAGCTCACAACGCGTCGCATTGCGACGCGTTGTGAGCTTGTAGATCGGCTATTTTCAAATATTTAGTACTTTTACTTTTGGTACTTTAAGTACATTGTGATGCCAATACTTTTGTACTTTTACTCAAGTAAATTTTGTATTCTGGACTTTTACTTGTAACAGAGTATTTTTATATTGCAGTATTGGTACTTTTACTTAAGTAAAGAATTTGAGTACTTTTTCCACCACTGCATAAATATCTCCCCTGGCTTCTCTCCCCAGAACACGGCCCGGTTGTGTTTTCTATAGAAATAGATCCGATGGATGCGGGCACGATGGATGCCCGCACCCATCGGATCGAACCCTAGATTCCGCGGTGATGGGACAGGTAATGTTAGCTCTGTAGCGTCCCAGTGCCCAGCAAGTCTTGATTTTCATCCCCAAAAAAATATATATATATATACAGAATCCTCTCCTTGAAAATACCGACTAGACTTCGCGATGTCACTACGTTTTACACTGGTGGTCAAAAGAGACGGTTTTGGGCCTGGGCGGCTGTCGTAGCGGTCCTGGCATCTATAGGCTGCTCACGCAGTCTGACAGCGTGTTGCGGGTTCAGACCTTTGCTGTGTGTCACTCCCCATTACCCGTCAGTCTACTGTATCTATCAATAAAGGTAGAAAAAGGCAAAAAATATATATCTTAAAAAAAAAGGGTTAGGGTTAGGTGGCGCAGTCGGTATAGCGCTGTCGCCTCACAGTTAGAAGGCCCTGGGTTCGATTCCCGTCGGTGACACTGTGGGCGCTGGGGGCGAGTCCTCTCCTCCGCGTCATCAGTGCCCATACCCTAGGTGGGGTTGGTGAAAGGGCCTTTCTGTGTGGAGTTTGCATGTTCTCCCCGTGTCTCCTAGGGTAGTTAATACCCTCACAAAAAATGCAGTAATCCTGGTCACTCTACTGCCTCCCCCTGGCCAGCCGGGGCGCCTGATGGAGGGGAAAGGAACTGGTTGTAATAACGTGTTCCTTCCACACGCTACGTCCTACCGGGGAAACTCCCCCCTGTCAGGTGATAAGAAGAGGCCTGCTCACTCCTCATGCATTGAAGGAGGCATGAGCTCAGTTCGGGGCTCTCAGAGGCAGAGGGAGAGTAGCGCCCGGGATTACACGCTTACAGTAGGCGTTGGCACTGGGTGAAAAATGGGTTACTACAGTCCACCAATGAGACACAGAGCTACGAGCTACAAGCTTGTAGATCTGCTATTTTTGAAAAATTGTGAAAATTTGTGCAAATCTTTGAATATATTTATTAAAGCCAACGTTGGTAAAATATTTTGTTCCAGAGACAGAAACGATGCCGTCTTATAATAATGAGCATTATAGTGAGGACCAAATTGTGTTATTACTGTAACAAAAGCATCATATTCAACCTGTTCTGTTGTATTTGTTCCCCATGTTTCTTCATTATACTGTCCATGGCTATAACAGAAACTAACGTTTCAGTAGGACCCGTATTGGAGCCTATACTGTAGGTTTCATGTCACTGCTTTGTTTCAGAGCTGAAGACCCCCCAGGCCCCCCAGACCCCCCAGACCCCCTACCCACAATATTTATAAGAGCCGTGGTCGTTTACTTTATAAACTAGGTTTGTTTATACGATGGCATGTTATGTAGACACATGCCAGGTTCACGTGTAGACCTGGCATATCCTATACTGTGTAGAGCATTGGTTCTCAAAGTGGGGTCCGGGGACCCCCAGGGGTCCTTGAGGGAGTTCCAGGGGGTCCCCAGCTAAATGATAGATAGTTAGGAACCAAATTGACCCTTATGGGTCTGTAACTCTGAGAGTGTACTGAGAGTGTACTGAGAGTGTACAAATGGAACCAAATGGACCCTAACGGGTCCATTTGGTTCCATTTGTACACTCTCAGAGTTGAATTAACATTGATTTTACAATATAAATTGGGGTCCCAGAGATGGAAATGCCATTAAATGAGGGTCCGTAGCCTTAATGCATGTCAAACTGGGGGTCCTTGAAATTAAAATGGTTGAGAATCACTGCTAGAGCCGTAAAAAAAACTTCTCTTATGGGGGTCCCTGGCATATCTTTTCAAATGGGGGTCTGTGGGCTAATAAGTGTCAATTTGGGGGTCCTTGACATGAAAAAGTTTGAGAACCACTGGTGTAGAGTTTCAAATTCAATGTACAGGTTATAGTTTTTTTCAATATTCTACTGTTTAGAGTGATGGCAGGTTCTGGGTTTACCTATGATCCTAGATTATGCTTTTGATGTATTATCTTGTGTTGTCCTCGCTTACTGTAAATCTCTCTGGATGAAGTAAAGTAAATGAAGTAAATTATAAGAACAGAATGATATTGGGAAGCTTTGTGCTGAGCTTTAAGATTAATGAAGCTTGAAGAGGAGATAACAGAGACATGTTATTTGCTCATTGCCCAAATGTAGGGCAAGACAATTAATATTTGACAACCATAACAAGTCTGAGCATGTGTGTGCGTGTGCGTGTGTGTGCGCGCACACGTGTGTGTGTGTGTGTGTGTGTGTGTGTGTGTGTGTGTGTGTTGTGTGCGCGAGCACGTGTGTGTGCGCGCACGTGTGTGTGTGTGTGTGTGTGTGTGTGTGTGTGTGTGTGTGTGTGTGCGTGTGTGCGCGCACGTGTGTGTGTGTGTGTGTGTGCGCGCGCACGTGTGTGTGTGTGTGTGTGTGTGTGTGTGTGTGTGTGTGTGTGTGTGTGTGTGTGTGTGTGTGTGTGTGTGTGTGTGTGTGTGTGTGTGTGTGTGTGTGTGTGTGTGTGTGTGTGTGTGTGCGTGCGTGCGTGCGTGCGTGCGTGCGTGCGTGTGCGTGCGCTGAAAGTGTTGCAGGATAAAAGTAAAGTGTTCAGTTGTTATCGATGGAGGGAAATCCATCTGTTTGTTTATTTTAGCAAGAACAGAGAAACAAGTTAGTTGCAGTACACTATAGGCCTAATACTCAGTACAGGACAGAGTACTACTGAGTGTTGACATTTTGAATAACATCTTTAACGTCACAAATCTTCTCTCACTGAGATCCCGGTTGCCACAAAAGCTTTTTCATTCTACAGTATGTATATGTTCACCTTGTTTACTGTAAGTCACTCTGGATTAAGAGCGTCTGATACATGACTACGTTATATATTGTAATTTGAGGGTCCTTGAAGTGAAAACATTTGAGAAGCACTGCTTCAGTCAACAGACAGTCTTCTCTCCACAGATATAAAGCAAACATCCATATCTTCTCATCTATAGGTCCAGATTGAGGCACTCTGAGGGTCCTCAGAGTTACTACAGGGGGTCCGCCAAATCTTTATGTGATATGATTTTCCTTTTTACCATAACCACTCGAAACCTAGCATCCCTTTTCTGAGGAGAACTTTAGCCAAAAATAGCTGATCTACAAGCCCACAACGCCTCGCGCTGCGAGGCGTTGTGAGCTTGTAGATCGGCTATTTTTGGCAAAGAGGTATAGGTGTAGAGGGAAAAAAGAGCAGACCAAGTAAACAAAAAAAAAGTATAATTTACTTGAGCACCTGCCCCTCAAAATGTCTGTGCACGCCACTGAACATTCTATAATCAGAAACATCTTTATTGTCACATAACAGGTTTAGGTGTAAAACAGAAGGTGAAATTTGAATCAAAAGAGAGCCTACATTTACACATGTATGAACATGAGGTTTACTCATATAATGTGCTTGAGCATAGCAGCTGGTATATACTCAGCGGTGCAAAGTAACTAAGTATAAGTACTGTACTTAAGTACAATTTTGAGATACTTTTACTCTACTGGAGTATTTCCAATTGTCTATCCTTTTACTTCTACTCCACTACATCTCAGAGGCAAATATTGTACTTTTACTCCACTATCATTATTTGAAAACTTTAGTTACTAGTTACTTTGCAGATATAAATTATTACATTATAAAACATACATTGACTACTTTAGCCCTATTTTATACCAAGGCTATTTGAAATAGCAGATCTACAAGCTCACAACGCGTCAGATCGGCTATTTTCAAACATTTTAATACTTTTACTTTTGGTACTTTAAGTACATTTTGATGCCAATACTTTTGTACTTTTACTCAAGTAAATTGAGAGTGTCATACTTTTACTTAGAGTACTTCTACATTGCAGTATTGATACTTTTACTTAAGTAAAACATTTGAGTACTTTTTCCACCACTGTATTTACTGAGTATCAGTGTGTTTTACATGAGATTAAAGGTGCAGAGCATCGGCAGGGGGTCAAGTTCAATCACATAAACCACATGGTCTCTCTCTAACGTCCATACAGTAGGCTACATGCCGCTTTAAGTCCAGATTGAAGCATTGTTTAATCCATTAAGACAGGTAACGCATCTGTGACATTTAAACGTTTCTTTGGCTATTTTATGAAAATTCGTGGAGAATTTGTGCAAATCTTTGAGAAAAAAAGAAAAAGAAAATCTATATCTATTCTTTTTTTATTAAAGCGAATATTTCTTACTTTGATCTGTGCTTCTGGGGGTCCCTGGAACAACATATTTTGAGATGAGGGTCCGCGGCCAAAATACATATAATTTTGGGTGGTCCTTGACATGGAAAAGTTGGAGCACCACTCAGCATAACTTACTGTTAGGATTTAGAAAACATTTTTAGATATGTGTTTGGCCGCGGACCCCCATCTCAAAATATATTGTTCCAGGGGACCCCCCAGAAGCACAGATTTGAGTTACAAATGTTCGCTTTAAAAAATACATATTCAAAGATGTGCACACATTGTCACGATTTTTCAAAAATAGCAGATCTACAAGCTCATAGCGCGGCACTCGGTGCCGCGCTATGAGCTTGTAGATCTGCTATTTTTGAATAGCCCAAAGAAATATTAAAATGACACAGATGAATGGATTAAATGAATTGGTCTCTCTCTCTCTTATACATCTATAGATCCAGATTGAATCATTGTTTTAAATCCACGATGGATTAAGATTAAGTCCACGACGGAGCCGTAATGGCCCGTTGTGTTGTTACAGATGATCAGGGATTAGAATGCAGAGGATCTGCTGTAGATTTAACCCCATCGTCTCCTCCATCCTGCACAAAAAACACGTATCTACCCTTTTTTTCCACCACAACTTCTCCCCCGTGTAAATGAACGCCCTGCGAAAATAGCCATGCGGCGCCTTGTAGAAGAGCTTGTAGATCTGCTATTCTTTTTTTTTCGCTGTCTCTTGAGAATTGAAAAGTAAACACGTTCTCACTTTTTCCTGAAAAGCAACAGTTCCTGGACATACGAGGTTTTTCCACACATCGCCCCCCCGGACATGTCTGGCAGATGACCCGGGGGTATTAAGGGGCCGTGGACGATGCCAGGGGTCTTGGTTGTTCTTTATTTCCTCTGAGCGTTGGCTAGGTTTCATCAAATCACACAGCATTAGGCCCTGTCTGTCACAGTTATGACATAATCGCCTCCCATGGTCGCTATTATCTGAGCTAATGGCAATTATGGTTTCCCATGATGTCACTGGTGTGTAGGCGTGGCTTCTGAACTGTCCACTATACAGCCCACCAATGAGACAGTGTGTAGAGTGACTATAGACAGATTAGTGAGGACCAATTGTGTTCTTACTGTACAAAAGCATTACATTCAACCTGTTCTGTTGTAGTGTATCAGTGTGACCCGTATTGCCTCTAAGATTATCAGCCTTCCCACACTTTCTGATAAAGCTATCATCACGTTCAGCATCACGATAGCAAATGACTGGACCCTCCACAAAAAAAATGTGGCCAAAAATTCCTTGGTTATGCGGGTTAAAATCTTTGATTTTGCGATGAAATGTGCTGGGTTTTTATGTGATTTTATGCCGTGAAATTGCGGGAAGTTGCAAAATATGTGGAAAGTTGCGAAATATGTTGCAAAAAGTTGCGAAATATGTGAAATATGTGGAAATTTTGAAAATATGCGAAAAGTTGCAAAATATACGAAAAACTCTGCGGGAAGTTTGCACGGATATATGCGATTATTCCTTTGTTATTTAGGGAGGCATTGTTTGGATCAGACACACAGTCACAATGCACAGTGTTTGGATTAGCTCCATTAAGAACCTCTCACTCCGCCTTACAGCTCCGAGATGAGGTTCTATGTCGAGGTCTCCCAGAATCAGTTGAACGGCCGCAGAGGGTCCGCTGTTTACCCTTTTATCTACATTGTATCCAAAAACTAATGGTAGATTCCAAAGCGTACAAATGTTTAAGGTTTGGTTGGGCACAAAATATTTTAGGTCAGGGACGAAACTACCCGTTTAAATGTCTTATTTAGTCAGCCTGTGGCCATGTTTCCCATTGTAGCCAAACCGGGAGCAGTACTGGCACCGGGCGTAGGGGGGTTTTCCGGGTTGAATGGAAAGGGTAAACAGCGGAGCCTTTGCGGCCGTTCAACTGATTCTGCGAGACCTCGACATAGGACCTCATCTCGGAGCTGTATAGCGGAGTGAGAGGTTCTTAATGGAGCTATATTTGGATCAGACACAGTCACAATGCACAGTGTTTGGATCAGACACAGTCACAATGCACAGTGTTTGGATCAGACACAGTCACAATGCACAGTGTTTGGATCAGACACAGTCACAATGCACAGTGTTTGGATCAGACACAGTCACAATGCACAGTGTTTGGATCAGACACAGTCACAATGCACAGTGTTTGGATCAGACACAGTCACACACATGGAATGTAATCCAAATCTATTTCCATCTGAATACAACACCAGTGGTGGAAAAAGTTTGTCACATTTGTTACTTAAGTTAAAGTATCAATACCCTATTGAAGAAGTAGTCTGTTACAAGTACAAGTTTGGTATTCAAAATTGACTTGACCGTGAATTGAGTGACAGAGAGAGAGAGAGAGAGAGAGAGAGAGAGAGAGAGAGAGAGAGAGAGATGAGGGACATCTTCATGCGTCTTTATTTCAGAGAGAGAGAGAGAGAGAGAGAGAGAGAGAGAGAGAGAGAGAGAGGTGAGGGACATCTTCATGCGTCTGAGATAAATATTGTCAGACGGCCTTCAGTACCTCTCATAACGTCCATGAGTCATGGATCCATTGTCTCCTTGTGCCATTCTCTATCTGCCTCTGTAGTTTAATCCACATCCATATCCATGAGAGGTTTGTGCCTGACAGTGATAATAACCTATAACTGACAATGAGCATGTGAATATTAAGTTGATAATAGATATCACAGTTATGTCTGTTGGACATGATGAGACGTTAGGCTACAGCTTATATTACTGCTACAGATATTGTCCAAATATTACGGAAAAAAATTGCAGATCTACAAGCTCAAACCCCTACGAGCTACGAGCTTGTAGATCTGCTATTTATTTTGAAAATGTGTGCAAATCTTTGAATATAATATATGTTTTTTAAAAGCAAACATTTAAATCTTTTTTTTAATCCTAAAAAATAATCAGAACCACTATAATATCAGTGGTTCTTTTGTTTTCTATTTGGCCGCGGACCCCACCCCATCTCAAATTATGTTGTTCCAGGGACCCCCAGAGGCAAATCGTTGCTGTCCGGCAGGAACCATCTAACTCCATTTTCACGCTTTTGCATTTTTTTCCCCATAAATCAGTGCTATTGAACAGCCTTTACATCTGTGTGTTGGTAAAAACAAATATTTAAACAATGAAAAGTATTAAAAAGAGCTTCTGACAAAAGCAGCTAACTCCATTGGATCCTCAAACTTTCTGCTAAACCAGCTAACTCCAGAAAAGGGGGGTGGAGTTAGCTGGTGTTGCTGACTCCAGGCTCCACCCCCTTTTGACCTCCAACCTCATTGTGAGCTTGGAGGTCCATTCAGCCGTTCTTATCAATGATGAACAAAACCTCATAACTCCATTTTGTTTTGTTTTTTTGTCATTTCCTGAAAAATGAACATTTTGGAGTTAGCTGGTTCCTGCCGGACAGCAGAGATATATATGTATTCAAAGATTTGCACACATTTTCACGATTTTCTTTTCAAAAATAGCAGATCTACAAGCTCATGAGCTTGTAGATCTGCTATTTTTGAAAAGCCCAAAGATATCTTACAATGACACACAGATGCGTTCACGGTCTTAATGGGTTAAATAGGAAACGTGCTTCACGTCGGGCACAGCCCGGTTCTCCTCACAGTTCTTACAGTTCTTATAAATACTTGACACTTTTAAAGATTTTTTTTTTTTTTTGGGGGGCTTTTTATAGCTTTATTTGGAGAGGGACAGTGAAAGTAGGCTGACAGGAAACGGGGAGAGAGATGGGGGAAGACACGTAGCAAAGGTCGTCGGGAACGGGACACAAACCCGCGACACGCTGTCAGTTAAGGGATTTCAACCGAGGGTGCCTGGACCGCGACGCCACGGCCCAGGCCATACTTGACACTTTTGATTGATCCTGTTGCTTTGTAACAGGAATCTGTTTTCGTTGAATGTCACAGCCACGGGATTGGCCGTGTTCACCGGGTCAAGTGTGGATGTAATTGTTGTTCTGAGAGAGAGACACACACACACACACACACACACACACACACACACACACACACACACACACACACACACACACACACACACACACACACACACACACACACTCTCTCCTCTGACTGAAGGGTTTGCTGTTGTTTGCACTTTTTATCTTGTGGAGGAGAATGGATTTATATTTCCCACTGTGTCGCATCCCTTCATGAGAGCCAGCAGAGATGCAGCTTTCTCTAAAGCTGCATCTGGAACTGATTTAAAAGAATAAAACACTATCGATTAACTAATCTGTATGGTACAGTATGTTAATGGGATTGTGTTGTTGTTGTTGGTTAACGTTTATCGTTAAAACTTTAAGGTTTATATAGTGATAGTAATCATTACTATAGAGTGTGTGTTCAGTAACAGTGTTAAATAGCTCTATATTGTGATAGTAATCATTACTATAGAGTGTGTGTTCAGTAACAGTGTTAAATAGCTCTATATTGTGATAGTAATCATTACTATAGGATGTTGTTCAGTAACAGTGTTAAATAGCTCTATATTGTGATAGTAATCATTACTAGGAAGTTGTTCAGTAGCAGGAGTCTCGATGTCTCTCCAGCTCTTTAATAAACATAACAGACATTTTCAGGTGGGACAGCAATTTCATCCAATCAGTGAAGAGAACCCATTTGTCAGCTTCCATTTCATAGTGTTCCAGTTCCTATTGTCTCTGCTCTTTTTTGGCACTTCCAATTTCACTTGTTTATCCTGTATCCTGGATGAGTTCTCCTTCCTGATTGGATCAAATGTGTGTCCAACCTTCTTAAAGGTCTATGAATAAATGAATGGGATTTGTATCTGTGGAACGTGTGGCAGTGAAAAACATGGCAACCACTATTAGATACGCTCTATATTGATGCTATATTGGGTTCTAGTAGTTAACATACTGAATCTTCTAGAACAGTGGTTCTCAAACTGGGTATTTTTGACTGGAGAGTAGCTCCAACGTGTGATCATTTGTTGGCCGTCCACCGATTGGTTGTGATATTGCCCTGACAACCAACAACAACCAATCAAACCCATGACTGTCCCTTCGGGCTATAGCATCTAGCTCCATGCTAGTAGCCCCTCCCCCGCGACAATCTCGCGCGCGCGTGTGTTGTGCGCGTGTGCGTGTGTGTGTGTGCGCGCGTGCGTGCCCTGCCGGCAGGCACGCTGCTAGTAGTCACGTGACAACAACACACACACATTTTGCACACACACACACACACACACACACACACACACATTAAGCCTACACTTTTTCTTCGCTCGTGACTCAAAATGAGGAGTTTTTGTTTGTGTGTTACGCACTGGATTGGAACTATTTTTGCAATATTCTTCTTCACAGTTTATCTCAAAGAAAGGTAGGCCATAATCTTTTGTTGTTGCTGGCTGGGGTGAGGATCATGACGCGGCTGTCTTGATTTCTTGTGGTTGTGTGTGTGTGTGTGTGTGTGTGTGTGTGTGTGTGTGTGTGTGTGTGTGTGTGTGTGTGTGTGTGCGTGTGTGTGTGTGTGTGTGTGTGTGTGTATTTATAATAAAAAGCATTTTAATCCGATCGACGGCCATTTCCTCATACAGTTACGATGTATCAGAGTGCAATACACCTCCCAGCCGCTAGGGTCGCTTAATTGAATGCATGGGAGAAAATTCGGAGAAAGAGGCCACTGATCGAATTAGAATGCTTTTCATTGAACAATACGGAAGACACGGGTACTTCTGACGGCCCGTATATAATTGTAACATCCATGGCCATGTGGTTAGCACTTTATATTTGGAACCTGAACGTTTATGTAGATGTACGGGTTGTAATGGAGAAAGTGCAAAAAACAGGTTGACGTTCAGCCATGACGCTGATGACGGACGATGCGATCGTGTTTCCACGGTGTTTATTTTTTTCTGTATCCTACTATCCTACTATAATTCTAGTAACCTCTGTAGTGGTGGTGAGTACGTGAGTGAAGCTACCCGGTTCTCCTCACTGGCTGGACCAATTGCTCTGATTTTGCACACAGCCATTGACCATTACCATCTGAACGCAACTGTGAAGCCCGTTTTTCAATTTCATCAAATCTCAGCTTCTTATTAGCGTTTTTGTGTCAAACACTGTCGCCATGGTTACGGGGCTGCCCAGCTATGGGACGAACGGCCTCCCGGGTTGCCAGATCATGTGCGCATATCCCCCCACGGATGCGCTGCGCCGACGGGTATGGTCTAGTAGTTATTGTTTGGACAAGGTGTCACCTGAACTACTACAGCATTGGTTCTCAAAGTGGGGTCCGGGGACCCCTAGGGGTACTTGAGGGGGTTCCAGGGGGTCCCCAGCTAAATGATGGACAGGAACCAAATGGACCCTTATGGTTTTGTAACTCTGAGAGTGTACAAATGGAACCAAATGGACCCGATATTGATTTTACAATATGAATTGGGGTCCCAGAGGTATAAATGCCATTAAATGGGGGTCTGTAGCCTAATGCACGTTAAACTGGAGGTCCTTGAAATTAAAATGGTTGAGAATCACTGCTAGAGAGCCATAAAAACCTTCTCTTATTGGGGTCCCTGGCTTATCTTTTCAAATGGGGGTCCGTGGGGTAATAAGCGTCTATTTGGGGGTCCTTGACATGAAAAAGTTTGAGAATCACTGCACTACAGTAGGTCTATGTACATTATGTGAAGGCCTGTTATGTGCGCAATAGGCCTACCTTTTATTATTTGACAACTTCAGTTACTAGTTCCTTTGTAGATTTCGATTATTATTACAAAACTTACATTAACCACTTCACCTTCATATACATTTCGTCCATTCGAAAATAGCCGATCTACAAGCTCACAGATCTTGTAGATCTGCTATTCTCAAAAGATGTCATACATTTGACAACTTGTGCAATGGGATATTCTGCATAATGAGTAGCCTACTTTCTAGTTTTGGTACTTTAAGTACATTTAGATACCAATGTTTTTGTACTTTTACTCAAGTACATTTTTAATTCTGGACATTTACTTCTAACATAGTATTTCTACATTTTCTACATTGTAGTATTGATACTTTTACTAAAGTAAAAAATGTGAATGCTTTTCCCACTGACTGTATGTCCATGTCCAACCACAAGGTTAGTGCCAGGGACCAGCATAACATTTGTGGTCTAAAAATGTTTGCAAAAACATTCCACGTTTTTTACATTTTGTCAAAAGTTTTTTGTAAATAGCAGATCTACAGGCCCACAACGCGTCACACACTCTCACATTGGATCATATGCTATGATCCTAGCT